>NC_143140.1:35621849-35924880 GCF_059928025.1 Delphinapterus leucas
AGTAGTTTAGCCACAGAACTAGTTAATGATAAAAGTTAGGAAACAGAATCAAGTCTCTACTTTTTGTAAAGTTTAAAAAGAATGCTAAAATTTACTTTAAAAATGTTAGAGTATACATTCAATGAGCTGGGATGTATTTGTTTACTGGTGCAGAAATAAAATAATTCTTAGCCAGACTGCGATTGACTACTCTAATTACTAATTGCATAATAAAAAGAGTTTTGACATGAATATTCTCAACTGTTCATGTGCACAGTTTCTAAGTTGTACTGTAATAAAACAAAAAAGTAGACTTAAGGACAACTTTTATTTTCAGTGTGTAAAAAAGGAATGATATTCAAAATAGTATTTTTAAGTAGTTCCTAGTTGTGTTGCTTTAAAAAATTTTAGAAACATTTATTATTTCAGATACAACCTTAGAAAACTTCAAAAACTGAATTAAGTCATTTTTCTGAGTTCTCTGGCAACCAAACTGTTGAATTAACTATATATGGAAAGTGTGTTAAATTAGAGCTTGCTGGAATTTCATTGTGAAAAACGTAAGTTTTATCAGAAAAATTTTAAGAACGATTTCTACAGAGAGGTATGTTAACTGTTGTGGCTTTCTACACATGACTGCATTCCATTTTGATTAATGAGAGTGAAGGAGAGAGAAAAGGGGCTCGGCAGAAAGAGGACCCAGACTGAATTAACAGCCCAGTACTACTCATTATGCAAGAAATATGTGCCAGAGTTACAACGCGCATCCCCTGACCTCAGATGGGCCTTATTAGCCACCTCGGTCCCTCGGATGAGACAGTCCTGAAGAGGCCATCTTCATCCAAGGCAAGATTGCCAGAAGAGAGCTCACTATCATGTTGGGTAGGACGCGTGTCTCTAGGGACTGTAATGAGATCAGGCCTTTCACATACTGATTTTCAAAAGCCCTCGAGCAAATCGAGAATATCTGGTTGCCTGTGTAAAACTGGGAGCAGTGCACTTTTTAGATAACAGGTGACCTATCTCAAATATTTTATATATTACTTTAAAATAATGAATCAAAAGACAAAGACTTGTGACCAGGAGTTTACTTAAAAGGAAAACAAAACAAAATAAAAAATCCCTTTTAGCTTGTAGATGCTCTACACTCAAATCAATGAAGGCTCTTGCCCTGGAAGATTAACAGCTTATGTGGCAGTGGAAATAGGAATAGGAAAAAAAAAAAAGCTGTGAAAATAGCATCACGCTTTTTTGCTCTTAAAATAAAAATTTAAATCTCTAGAGCTATCAGTATGATGGCAACCTTCACAAACAATATAGCTATTCATGTGCCTTTTTTTCCCCTCTTTTACCTTTTTCTCTCTTTTTATTTAAGGTTGGGTTTGGTAAGAGTCAGGGTTAGCGGAGTAATTGTGACAATGTAAAAAACAACATTTCCATAAATCCTGTGTCAGATGAAGATAAGAAGTAATGTTTGCTGGAGGAAATGCAACTGGTCAAAATTATTTGAATGAAATTATTGAGATTTATCATCTTCATTGGAATACTGTGGTCTATTCTAAATCCAAAACAACATGTGTGCATAATAGATGTTTTTTAAAGGGAAAAGGTAAAGAGCTAAAAAGTCTGCAGGTAGATTCAAGTTCACAAAGCTGCAGAAAGGAGAAAAATGGCGACAAGAAACAAGGAAAGGAGCAGTAAATTAAGGATCAGAATTCAAGTTCTAGCTTACATAACCTATTGTATAATTCACTAGCTTTTCTGGGCCATAGATTTCTCATCTGTCAACAGAGTGCAGTGGACTTTACATTATCACCACCTGAGAAACTCTTACAAATTTTGATTTGTTGATTAGACATCCTGGTTTAATTAGCCTGGCACAGGGCATGAGCTGTCATATATTCGTCTAGAATTTTTCTTCTTTTCTTCCTGCTCCCTTCCATGTGGTCATGTGGATGCGGATGCTCTGTGAGCCATAAGAAGGAGGGAAAATAGGTTGACAGGCAATTTCTTTAGGAGCTCTAACTAAAGCATTGCTAATGAAGAAAGCTGCAAGGGAGGTTTACAGGCGAAGAGTAGGGATGCCATATGCTTCCTCTTATCTCATTTCCTCAAGAACACACATATAGACTCACCCATGCCTATCCTTTTTTTTTATGTAGTTCAAGTGTAACTTTGAATAGAACAACATCCACTCAAGTAAGGAAGGTCAAAACTATCATGCTGAAAAAAATTGTGCCAATTCTAGCCAATGTGTGACTTGTAAGGGTCAGTAATCCATAAACTATTTGGATGGTAATTGTATGTTTTATTTGTGTAATGTGATTTTACACTGTTGTATTGTCATATTTAAACAGACTCAAAAACACCCTGAAACCTAAATGCCAAATGTACAGTTTATAGGTTCATGTTATTTCTGATACGGATACTTGCATTGTGGTAATAGTTGTTTAATGCTCTTAACTTTCTGTATGTGTATTATTGCCACGCAGACCTGATAGGGTTGTCGTAAGCACACTAATTAATCATCTGAATTTTTATAGATAAAACCACACATTGATCAGAAATCACTTTTCTACTTATTTTTTTGTAGAGTATTTTTCCACACTTGAAAAAACATGATTATTTTATATCAAACATCAGCTTTTCTTTAAAACCTTATTTTAGTAGCCAGTGCATGTTTGAAATAAGTTGTGCTAGAAATTATATGACGATATTACGGTTGTGTTATATTAGGTGAAAAAGTGCATGCCATTAGTGAATCGTGCAACTTTGGGGGGATTCACACTGCCAACTCACCCACAGGCTTCATCTCATCCCATGTGCATGATTCACGTTCTTTCAGAAGTCCTTTTGAAACTTTAGTAGTGAAAATGTTTCTCTCAGTGTGAATGAGCCCATAGACAATGCTACTTTGCTTATTTTCTAACTTTGCAGCATACTGTGGTAAATTCCACTCCTCCCAATTTTCTTCTTGGCGTTTCTTGTCGGCAATAAAATACAACAAATAAAATCATTTGTTGGCAAATGATACAATTTACTGTATAGCAATTTCCTATAATGAAATGTGAAAAAAAAATCATCTCAATCCATTCCGTACTATGAACACAATATTCTGGCAGCTTTTTCTACAATCAAGAATGGTATGTCTTTTTTTGACACTGCCAAAATCAGTACTACTGCCAGTGGGGTTAAAAAAAATAATTAATTAAAAAAAAAAAAAAAAAAGAAAAGAAAACTTGAGGCCAGGTCTGCATAACACTAAATTGGGCTGAAACGTTTACAACCCCCGGGCAGTATGGACAGCCAATCAGTATAATTGGTAGGAGGAAAAGAAATAAACCCAATCTTTTTCTCAGTAACTTGAGTAATTAAAAAAAAAAAAAAGATGATTGCACAGAAAATGTGAATTTTGGCTGCAAGACCAAGCCTTTACATGCTGAAAATTTGCAGCAATCCATGTGAGCAGAAATTACTCCGTTCAGCAAAGTCCTGTCTTTATTTTTGCCTTTGAGTTCTTTTTTCAGAAAATATACTTGGGTTTTTGGAAGGGCTGAATTCCAAATGGATAATATATGTGGACCAATAACCACCCCACCCACGAATGAAATTAGTCATTCACCATGATATAGTGAGGCTAGAACATAGCACTTGGTGACTTGAACACCAGTATAGCATTTACACTGTTGGAAGCTAATTTCATTGCTATGTTACTAAAACAGTGGGGATCCTATTTATACATTTATTTATTTATTTATTTGCAGAAGTTTGGTTCATTCAGGTTATCTTAATAGCTTCAGTGAAGTTAGTATATTGGTAAGAAAAGCTGACTTCAGCTATTATTCCAAGTGAAAATCATGCAACTGAGTCTTGCTACATCCTGGAGTCAAGCATTGATCCAAATGATGAGTAGCCATTCCCAGCAATGTGGAGGCCAACTTCCCAGACCAGGATGTTGTATGTTTATGACAGTCAGCAAACATCAATCTGGGCTCTTAGTTCGCTACCATACTGTTCCCTTCATTGATTCAACCTGTAAATAACATAACATATTATGGCAGCTAAGCAAATATTTTAATAAGCCATGAGAGGCGAAATGCCATTGAAGATCTGTATATTCAGCTATCTGGAGAACTTGTGTTTTCCACAAATTAAACTGGAGATGTCATTTGAAGTTTCCTTCCCTTAAAAATACTATTATAATGTGGGTTCCTTGCCATTGATGTCTTTCTGGGCTTATAAATATATGATGTGATTGCTATAGTTATAATTTTGTGAAATTTTGTTCAGCAACTAATAGTGACTTCAATCTGTGCTAAGATCCCCAGGCAGAAATAAATGTATAAAAGATTTGAGCCTGTATCTGTAAGAAGAAATCTCTACAATCATATTTCCTATATTCAGTGTAAGTATTTCACTGATTTACCGCTGGAGTTATCCCTTGGATGTGTAAATAATGATGTTCTATTCAGACCTAATAAATTCCTGTACTGTGAATATTTAAAATAAAAAATTCAATTTAAATGTGCAATACTTACTGCTGGTTATTTATAATGCTTATGTTCAAAATCATTCATTCGAGGAAGTTCCTTTCCACTTACATGAAAATCTAGATTCCCTGTATACATTGAATTAAAATTTTAAAACTAAATACATCTTACAGATTATACATTCATTACAAAGACCAAGTCAGAAAATGACATGAACCTCAGCTCATGAACCTGTGCTCTACAATGAGAGTATGTCTTGTGTGAGTTTGGATGCCTGCATATGTGTCTCCATGTGTGGGTCTGTTTTGTGTGCTCATGTTTGTGTGTGTATATCTCTGTTGTTTGTGGGGAGAAGGGCAGGTTCTTTTCTTTCTCTTGGCTTCATGTTTCTTTCTTCTCTCTGGGCAGATAGGATGGTAGTACATCTTAGCATACCTGGAGGGAAATGAAAACTCCTCAGTCCAGTTTACAACTTGGATCCAACCACATATAGGTATTAACTGGCCATTTCTTACTTAAGTTAGCTATCCCTTTTCCAGGTAAGTACTCAGAGATAAAAACTAATCCATCTGGGCACACTTCCCAGGAATGGCTACTGTATCAAATATGTCTGTGACAATCCTCCCAAAATCTCTGTAACAGATCCCACAGTGATCCCAGTACTTCTTACTCCAAAATAAATTCTGTGGTCAAATATAAGTGATAATAATAGTAAATATAGATCAAGGGCTTTCAATAAGCCAAGCTATATTCTAAATACTTCACATATGTTATTTCATTTAATCTTTACAACACTCTACACTTCCACCATTACCTTTATTTTTCTTAGCCAAAAAGTTGGGACACACACCTGAGTTTACACAGTTTAAAAGAGGTAGAGTTGGAATTTGAGGCCAGGCAATTAACCCAGGGTCTCAATGTTTAACCACTAAGTTCTACTGGTTGGAAACACTGGGTTAAATGAGGTTGAACCAATGATTGATTGATTTCTGTTGTAGAATTCCTTACTAACCTTAATGTGTTACTGTGAATTATGAATTTTCCACCACAGGATATACCATAAAGTTTCCAAAGCTTATATAACCACCAACTTTTTTATTTTCATGGAGTACCTAAAAGCACTAGTAGAACATTCTTTGGAGAATGTTGCTATAACTTGATTTTTGTTCTGGATTAATAAAATAATACATAAGAAACAATTGAACCATAAGGAAAATTGAGCAAAACTTAAGTGTATTTATTTTCAGTTTAATATCAATTGGTTTCAGAATTCTTTTCCTATTGATTCTAAGATTAATGAATATGTCAACCTGGGTAGACAAAATTGAATTGTGTGATACAACCAAATTCCTTAAATTATTTTTTTAAAAATCAGTTGTAAAGAAAGAGAACGACTCATTTTCAGATAAATAAATGAAAGCAAAATGTTAACTAGCAAGTAGTCCATCTATGTGTCATACTGATTCAAGAATTAGTATATTCAAAGAAACAGGTACTTAGCAAGCATATAATTTAGTTAAACTCTTTGCTAATATATTTATAATGAATTCAAAATGGAAGCTAAGGAAGCAGTTTCTTTCTAGAATTACTGTATGAAAGACAATCACTACATTTTCTCAAAAAAAAGTGATATATTCATTCAACTTAGTGCCTCCTGGATGCAGGAAACTTGTTTTATCTTTTAGAAGACAATAGATGATTAAGACACAAATTCTGCCCGCATATATTTCATAATTTAATCCTCAGATAACTCACACCCTCAAGGGAGAAATAGCATTCAGAGGAGGGAGAAATGCACAGGAGAAGATGAAGAAAGATACAGAAAGGAATGTCATTTAAACTGGACAGGCAGGTACTAGGAAGGGAAAGACATGAATGACGGGAAAGGGGACAGAGTGACTGATGTACAGAGAAGGAGAAGTACAGAGAAGAAGAAAAATATAATTCAACTTAATTATATCTTTGTGTCTGTGAGGGGAGGAATAAGCAGTGACATATGTAGGTTTTGTGGAAACCAGGGTAGAACTCTACCTACCCTAGGGCAGAACCTACCAAGTAGACAGGGCAGTGTGATGATTATGAGCATGGGCTGTGAAGCCTGAAGACTTGTCCAGATTTCAGTAGCCGTAGCTCCCCACCAGAAGCAACTGTGCTGCCTAGGGGTCATTTGGCAAAATCAGGAAAAGTTTTTAGCTGTCACAATTATTTTAATGTTGGATATAGTATTGTGATCATGTAAAAATGTTTAAGTAATACTACATTTAGCTTTTAAGACAGTGACATTATAGCTGTAACACTATATTGACATTTAAAGGGAAAAATATCATTAGTCAGTGAGCTAAATATTTCAGAAAAACTCTTCTGATAATCATAGCTAAAAAAAGATGGAGGAAACATAAAAAATTATCATCCAAAAGTTATCAAATAGTTGGGTGGTAAGGAATTAAAATGCCAAGACACTGGAAAGGATGTGAATCCAGAGATTTTTAACAGGGCAATGGGGAACATTTTTGCCTGGGGCATTATCCAATTATAAGCTGATCACCACCAAAAGCTGAGCTACTTCTTATTTTATACATTTTTAACATCATCACAAGTCTTGGGTGACAAAAATCAGCCTTCAGGACACATGACATGTATAATCCTACTAAGCTTCACTGTCTGCTTTGGGTTGGCTTGAAAACGCCACATCCCAGGATTAAGAGGAAAGAAGGAACCACCCTTGCACAGACAGCAGCCAGGTCATCTGGGTAGACCAGAAAACTTCAAACCCAAATCTCAGTGTTAAGTTATACAGACTAATAGTGACCCCAGAAACTAGCAGTAGCAATAAAAATCTTTAGAAAGATTTTAAAGAAAGATAAATCATCCCCAGATGCCTATTATTTCTATCAATAATTTTCCTTATATAATATCCATTACTCAAAAATAAACAGACAAATGAGAAAACCAATCATAGATGACAAGCAAGCAAAACCACTTCTGAAACATCAATAGAAACACATACAAAGGACCCCTGAGCTGAGGACACAGAGAGACAGAGTTGGTAGAACAGAGGGTCAAGGAAAGGCATATTTGTAGGTTAGAGTGCCAAATGGGAAAGAGAGAGAGAGACAGAGACCAACATAGACAGAGAGATTCAAAGATTTGCAGAGGGGCCCCCTGTTAAGAATTCAGCTGAGTGCTGATCGAAACATGTGTGTGAGGAAATTACCTGAGGTCAGAGGAAAAACAACCTGAAAGGATTAGAGGGAACAATGCTTGGAAATAATATAAGGCTGGGATTCGTTTGTGTTCCTACCAGAGAGAAGAGAAAAACTTTGAAGTTCACAGGTTTTTGGATAAAGGTCTCAGAATGTAGTGCCTCAGTAAAGGGAAAAATTAGTCCTAGACTAAAGGCTGCTCTGATTCCACCTAACAAAACTTCAAGCAGATCTCCACAGAATCAAACTATTCCCAAGTAAATGTGTCCAAAACAAAACTCAAGAATATCTGTAAGAATAAAAAATACCTATGATCCACAATAAGATAAAATACACAATGTCCAGCATCAAACCAAAAATTAAATCCAAATTAAGCAGAAGAAAGTAATAATAAGATAGCTCAGAAATCAAAGAAATCGAAAATGGAAAATTAGTAGGAAAAATATCAATTAAACCAAAACTGGTTCTTGGAGATGATTAATAAAATTGAAAAATTTCTAGCTTGACTGGTTATGGAAAAGAGAGAAGATATAAATTACCAACATCAGAAATGAGAGAAGTAACATAACTACAAATTTTAGAGGCACTAAAAGGTTAATGAGGGAATACTATGAGCAACACTATGCCAATAAATTTGACAACTTAGATAAAATGTACACATCTTTTAAACGCACAAGCTACCAGAGTTCATTCCAAAAGACAAAGAGAAAGAATCTGAATAAACTCAGATCTGTTTTCAAAAATTAAATTTGTAGTTTAAAAAAACTTTTCCACAAAGAAATCTCCAGAGCAACATGGCTTATTGGCAAATTCTACCAAACATTTAAGAAAGAAATAATGCCAATTCTATACAAATTCTTCCAGATATTGAAGAGAATATGTTCTTTTTCTTGATTACAGTGATGGTTTCACAGGTGTATACATATATCAAAACTTATAAAATTTTACACTGTAAATATATGCAGTTTATTGTATGTCAATTATATCTCAATAATCTGTTTTTAAAAGGCTTAAAAAATTATGTGCCCAATAAATAGGCAACAGAGAATTTCCCTAGGAAAATGTCCAACATTAAATAAAAAATGCAAATAAAAGCAATATTGAAATATAGTTTTGTACCTCTCATCAATTTTGAACATAAACAAATCAAATAAATTTTGACAAGACTGTGGTGAGACAAGCATATATATGTACAGCAGATGGAATTCTAATCTTTTCACCCACTATGGAAAACAATACTGTAAAATACAGCAGCTGTCATAAATAGTTTTATTTATCTATAAAGAAATATTCATGTATTCAGTAATATTTGTTTTTATCATAACTTCTAAGAAAATGATTTAACAATAAAGCTCCCTTGACCAGATGTTTTCTTCATTAAGTATAATAGGAAAAAATGGAAATTATTCAAATACCAAACAGTAGGAGAGGTTTTATAAATCATGTTGCTGATACATTATGAAACTACTTGTAAGTCAAAAAATAAGTAAATAAATGAGAGAACAAGTGAAAACACAGATGTCAATATTATGCGTGGTATAATTATAACTATTTTTAAATGTATATTTATTAACGAGAAAGACAACAAAGTCTGGATATAACATGTCAAAATAATAATAGTTTTGTTATGATGGGAATAATATTGGTGATTTAACATTTTTTAATGCCTCTGTTATTTGTTTTAATAGAAAAAGGCATTCCACTTGATCTAAATGTTTCTTACAATTTAGGTTCTTTTTCTTTAAAACTATTAATTCTTTGAAGTAGTTTTCTATTAAAAAACTAATTTGGACAAATTCATCTACATTCTTTTCTTTCTTCTAATTTCATCAGGGATCTTAAGTACAGACTACAGCCATGGAACAGTGTGAAGCCCTGAAGTAGATGATAATCTCATTAACCTGACATTTATCAACTGAGCTAAGTAGCCATGAATATGAATGCAACAGAGAGATGATGACTGAGGAAGTTTCTGCTGTGCTGGTTGCATTCTGCCTTGTGCATAAAAAGTAACAAGGCTTAATGAAAAAAGTTACAAAAACAATAATCATAAAAAAAAATCTTTGCATAGTTAAATAGCCACAGAAATTTGCATCCAGCATCTTGATCAATTAGTCCTTCTGGAGATGTAGATCTTTGAATGTGTTTGCTTCCAAAAGAGTCTTGTTTGATTAAAAGTAAAAATGAGTCTCAAGATTCAGGTGTTTTGTTTTTTTTTTCCATTTCTCTGTTTCTCTCCCTCTGTTCCTCTTAACAAGAGGGAAACGTCTTTGCAGTTTCTTCATCTGCGCGCATAGTGGTGGCACCAAATAGCTTAACTTTGAAGAAAAACTTGGTGCTTCTGGAAGCCACCACCTCTGCATATTGCTAAAATTTTCTCTTTGTGTGAATGCTTGTTTCGACATGCTTCAGACATGTTTGCACACTAGGAAAAATCACTTGTCTGTTTTTAAATTGACAATATTTCCCTGTTGGCCAATCACCTGTAACCTAGTTTGTATTACAGAAATACACATCCAAATCACTTCAGCTTTTCTAATAGTTTATTTATCTGAACATGCTACAACATAGTGCATTATAAGTCAATGGATCCTTTTGCCGACTTCATACAAGTTTCTTAAACTTTTGCATTTGTAAATGTAAAAATGTTGAGCATTACCTAATAGGATTCCTGGAGAACATGTGTTTATAGTATTAGCAGAGTAATGTATTTATTATCATTAACTTCTGTAGACAAAAGATGAAGTTCTCAGTAGATCAAACCTATCAGAGCTAACTAGCTATTTTAAACATTATAATATGGATATTGATTGTTTTTACATTGCATTATGAAGTTTAAATTTTGGTTATCAACATTATTAAATTTGCCTTTGTTAGAAATATAATGTTAAACAAAAACAGTTGCTTCCAGTATTTGGAAGAAGTTGACTTTGAGGGGAATGTATAGACCTCTAAACTAATACTAATATTAGTGTTTATTTACTAGTGTGACATAAAGCTATCATTCACAAATTATTATTAAAATGAACTGAGAACCTAATTTGAGACTACAAATAACTTAGAAAACAATGATGAATTCCAATATGGAGTCAAGAATAGAGTCTTTACTACAAATGGAATCTAAGTAGAACCTTGACACATTTACAGAATACTTTGATGCCAAATATATCTCACAAATTATTCTCCATCAGAGGTTATCATGGAACAAATTCAAGTAAAGGGAAAAAAGAACAAATAACATAAAATACCAAGTGGTCACATTAAAACAGAAATAGATACTCACTGCTTCACAAAGCCAGAAATAATCTCAGCCATCTAGTCCAATTTCTTCATTTTACAAATTAGAGTTCAGAAAAATCAAGTAACTTTCTTAAGGTTATATAGTCCATGGTTGGCAAAGACAGTACTAGTCTCTTAATTTCTAGTGTTGTACCCATTCACCTTCTATATCATGTTTTCATATCATGTCAAGTAAGAGGAGGCACAAAATGGAGCATACTATAAACATATATACCACAGTCAAGGCCAAATGTTAGCTATAAGCCAAAGCACAAAAGATATTTCAAAAAGAATTTTTGAAATTTTCCATTGGTTAGGAAATCAGTTATATCCATGAATGGCCAGTGGCAAATTAAAATATCTTATGTATTGCACATTGACTGCCATTCTTCTTCTTGTCTTTCAAACTAAGTTCAGCCAAAATTTCTATGTAAATACAGTTGTGACAAGAGAATAACACCTTGGGCTTCCCTGGTGGCGCAGTGGTTGAGAGTCCGCCTGCCGATGCAGGGGACACGGGTTCGTGTCCCAGTCTGGGAAGATCCCACATGCCGCGGAGCGGCTGGGCCCGTGAGCCATGGCCGCTGAGCCTGCGCGTCCGGAGCCTGTGCTCCGCAACGGTAGAGGCCACAACAGTGAGAGGCCCGCGTACCGCAAAAAAAAAAAAAAAAGGTGCAGTAAATTTCATTAATGAATCAGAATGAAGGGACAATATAAACACTGATAGATATCATCTGTCTATCACAGTCTTCTTTCTAACTTTAAAAACAAGTATTTAATATTATAATTCATCCATGACTGGATTCGGAATAACTGGAAACTAATTTATGTTTTCAGATATATAAATAGTGGGTTATTTTACACTACATTTAGTCATTAGCTTAGAGTTAATAAATATGTATTTTGTCCAGATGTTTACTGGTATTATGGTAAATTATAATTTATGTACTTACAGATTGTCTTCACATGCACGCAGCAGGGTAAACAACCCAGGTACCACCCATTCTGGATTGCTCTGGAATATGGAAACCCAATCTTCTTCAGCTTGGGATGGCCTAGGGTACACAACTTCATCAGAAGAAATTGCATTCATCGTCTGTCATCATATATCACTGGGAATGCACAGCACTTCCCCATATTATTCATTTTCTTACAAACAACCCTGGAAAGTAAATACAAACAACTCATTTTCAGATGAAGACATTGAGGTCTCTAACTGGAGGATGATGTAGACGCCACAAGTCAGCAACAAAAAAGAGATTAAAAACAGTCTCTTAACAAAATTACATTGCTTACCTGCTGATACACAATACCTCATTCCATGACTCACATTATCCAGTATGTGGTTGAGTTTTCCCATTCATTTTTGATCTAGTAACCTTGAGATTTTACACCACTTAAGTTTTATTATTTGGAAATTACATTTAATTTATCCCCACAAATACATTGGAAGCGAATAAATGTAATGTAAATCAGTAATCAGGTGGCCTTAAGACTGCCTTTTAATTAGACCTGGGTAATTTGTCTAACAAATATATCACTGTGCAATCAAATTAATGTATACAATAAATTCTAAAGTGGCTCTTCTGCCATTGGAAGACTGTAAAGCATGCTGCATACCAAGTAGTATCAAAGTGTTCCCTGGGCTGCAGACTTCCTGCTCTGAGCATTTTTTCTCATTAGGGAGTTAGACCTAACTCGACTTGCACACATGTTCTCCTGGTGTCATGAGTAACCCAAAGCAACAGTATGACCAAAGATTTCCTGTGGAGAGATTTAGTTATGCCTCCTACTGTTAATATCTTGCCCAGTCCTCAAGCCTTTCTGTTATTAAAAATTATCACGGGCTTATTCATGAGCCATCTCAAAGGGGTTCTTTGTCAGCCACATCAGTACACCTGACAGAGATGATGATAGAAGCTGGCAGAAGGAGAAAAGGGATCAATGGCTCCTCCTTGTTCAAGAGACTCCAACATAGTGACAAAAGTATCCAGTAGGTTAATCCTTTCTGAGCGCATGAAGCTTCATAAACCTGCAAAAAAGTAGGGTCATATTGACAATGAGCAGGTCTGTCTTCAGCTCTCAAATGTGTTTGCAATCTGACTTTCCATTCCTCAGGGGCATCGTTAGTAAAATGGAGTTAATACTAGTGTCTTTCACCATAAATTAATAACTCAATTCTGTTCTTCAAATACTTTCTTCCCCCAAATGTTTAAGATATTACACTTTGTCAGCTACTGATGAATTTCTTGGAAATTTTGGAAACTTTCTTCAAAGAATACCACTTGGCTTTATTTTCTTGAATTATTCAGGTAAATGTCATTGCCCTGTATTAAATTTTAGTGATTACTAGCAAATTTCATTAACTTCAACATAGAGCTTTTAAACTCAATCTAGAATATTATTTATTTAAAGTATGCTATCATTAGTAACATTACTATTATTACTATTGCCTGTATTTAAAACTATCACTTATGGCACACATACCATAGGGCACACTATGCCAGGCCTTTCATTGACATTATCCTACTTAATACTAATAAAATAAAAATTACATGGAGAATGTTTTAGCCTCGTTTTTCAGATTTAGAAACTGAGCTTCAAAGAGGATAATATGTCTAAAGATACCTTGGCTAATTACCTGGCAGAGCAGAACTCAGCTTTATCTGACTCCAGTATCCTATCTATTCAGAATGTGAGCTTATTTACAAGGGTTTTGAAGTGTCTTATGTTAAGATTTAAAAGCTCTGCTTTTCCATTTTATTCAATTATAAAGTCAACAAGTATTTTCTGAGACTCCTAAGTGCGAGGCAAGAGGTAAAGAATTGCCATGCAATGGAGAGGAAAACAGACCTGATTCCTATCCTCAACGAGTTTACAAACCTATAATCCCACCAATAAATAGAAATTGCCAACGGTGACAAGTGTTATGAAGAAAGAGTAGAGTTCCAGAAAGATAGGTATTTGCAGCATCTCTGGAGTAGGGTGGGGTGCAAAAGCCATTTTCAAAGAACAGAAAAACATTCAGTAACCAAAGCTACCCTGGGGCAAGATGAGGCTGAGTGAAATCACCTTTGTGACCAGGTATAGAGAAGGACACTGCTAAGGAGAAGAGTGGAGTCCTATTAGGTTGCTAACATGAACCAGCATAATTAACTCTCACAACTGTGTGTAGAGAGGATGAATTATTAGCCTCATCTTATCCACGTGGAAATGGAAATTATATGACCATCCAGACACAGAACCAGCAAGCAGAAGGGCTTGAATTTGGGTGTGCCTCTCCTGAAAGCCGGCACATTTTTTCACATTACCCTGCCCGGGGACTGCCTGCTGGGCAGGCTGCTTCAGAAAAACACATGTAGGTGACCATCAGCTAAAACTTCAAAGCTGATGAAAGCTGATTAAGAACTGCTTTGTGATAGAGCTCTGTTGAAAAGCCTCTTGGAATGACAGGAGCCAAAGGATGAGGGATCTATCAAAAGTGAAAATCATTTTTTTTAATTACTCCTGACACAAAATAATGCTTGGATGTGAATTACAACAAAAATACCAATCCTTGACTGTATTTTTTGCACTCTAAACTCCAGTTCAATGCACATCTTTGAAAGAATGCATTCTAATCACCTCAGTCTCAGGAAGTGCTACCAGTTTCACTGTGCTTCTCCCAAATGGCTGCAGACTAGGAACCTAAACACATACAGAGTCATTGTGGCAATAAGGATGAATATTTGCTAGTGTTTCCACAGTACCTCTGTGTAGTTGCTGGAATAAATTCATTTGTCCTTGCACTATCAAGTTTGAATTAGGAAATGTGACGCAGTTTTACAGATTCGCAGTATATCCTAAAGCTAAGATAAGTGTTTCTACAAGACCCATATCCTAAACTCACATAAGGTTCCTTGTTGGAAATCCTGCTCTTGTTTGTGCAAATATCTTCTAAAGCACAGCACAGGAATGTTGAGATCATTCAAACTCATTGCTGATTCAAACTTATTGTTTGAGTCCCTCTGGAGACTCTCCAGCAGGCCTCCCAGTCTCTCTAGAGTGCTTGCTGAAATAACCTTCCTTCCTATAGTCATTTCTGAAAGCCTTCCTCATTCTTCAAAGTCCAGTGTAAATAATGAATATTTTAGCAAGTTTCCCAGATGTCCTGCTCAGAATCATTTTTCCTCCCTATACTCCCATGGGTACAGTATCTCTACTGTTATACCTGTTTCAATGTGACATGTTAGAATTGTGTTCTAGCTCCTCTACTCACTACATTTTAAGTTCCTGAAAGTCACGGATGACATATTTCTTCTCCTCCCCTCCCCATTGCTCAGCAGAGGACACAGTACAAAGACTGTATTTGTTGACTTATAGACTCTCCTTATCTTAAGAATCTAATTCTATACAGTCACACATTTGCTTTATTATTTACAACTATTTATTATGATTTTTGGAGACATGTCCTATAATGAAAAATGTAGGATATTTGGCTATCTCTGGGATAGCCAAATTCTGTATTACCTTCACATAGTGCCTACCATAATGTCTTTGGCCCACTCCAAATTCTGAATACACACACACACACACACACACACACACACAAATGCAAAACACTATTATAGTTTAACTAGACTGCTCCCTAGATTGTGGGCACCTCCACATGTTCTTACTTCTGTCCCTCTCTCTGGACAGTTAATTGACTAATGTTGCTTGTCTAACTGTGGAGTAGATTCTCCAGAAGTCATGGAGGACAAAACAATATTATCTGTAACAGAGTTGTATCTAACTACTGTAGAGCTGATAGAACCTTGAAAATTGTAAGAACCCCTTTGGTCTGTAGACGATAAAATTGCAGCCAGTGGAACTAAGAGAATGCTGAATACTCATTCAATGACAGAATCAGGACTCCTTATTCCCAGCCTGCTGATCTCAAAGATCTTATATTTACAAAATATAAAATGCTGGCTTTAATAACTCAAGAAGATGTTTCCACAATTCTGGAATATTTGTTTTACATATTTTTAAGTCAAATTTATTGAGGTGTGATTTATGTGCCATGACTTTCATCTATTTTAATTGTACATTTATATGAAGTTTGAAAATGTGGACAGCTATGTAACCGTCACAAAAAAGATATAGAGCATTTCCCTCTCACCAAAACCTTTCCTCAGGCCTATTTTCAGTCAATTTCCATTCCATTTGCTGGGTCCAGGCACCCACTGATGTGTTTTCTGTCATTGTAGAATAATTTTGCCTGCATTAGATGTTCATGTAAATGGTATTATTTGGTATGTGGACAAAAATGTCTGGCTTTTTTCACTTAGCATAATTTGAGATTCATCAGTGTTGTTGCTTATATCAGTAGTTGATGTTTTGTTAATTAACAAAACTCCAGACTTTATTTGGATTTCACCAGTTTTTCCATTTATATTGATTGATCACTACAGTAAATTTCAGAGAAAGGATAAATAAACTGCCGTGGGTTTTGTAAAGAATATACAAAATGAATGAACTGAAGAGCCAAGTCATGATTTGGGCAAAGAACATTCAAACCCAAGAGAAAAGCAGATTAAAATGCCTCAGTGCTAATGTGAGCATAGTATGACAGAGGAAAATCAGAGTTCTGAAGAGAAAGGCTGAAGAAGAGAGAACAAGAGTAACAGTAGTGGGAAATGAGATGGAGAAGTAGCCAGAGATCCATCCATATAAAGTTGTACGTGCCGTGGAAATGTTTTAAATTTTATTCTAAATAGGATGAGTCACAATAGAGTGTTTCAGTACAAGAGTAACATGATCTGATTTGTTTCAAAGAACACCTGCATCTTCCATTTTAACATAATGGCAGAAAAGATATAAAGAGAAACATATCCAAGTACAACACATTATTTTTTTTTAAGCTGTAGGCAAAGGAAAGGAAACCCACTAAGGTCAGAAACAATAAGAATCTATACTTTAAGTTTTGGTCCTGCATTAAAGCTAGAAATGTCTGTCCTTCCCTGGTAGATGAGAGCTGGGATTTAACAAGCTGAGTGCACTGAGGACTTCAAAGAGAAAAACCTAGGAAGTCTGATTAGAGAACACTGATAGCATTGGAGACCCTGAAACATAGATGTTCAGTGGGTGAATCAGACTCCCATAGAGGAAGACGGTGGAGGAAAAAAAAACTTGAACTTGACTTTGGGTTTTATGATAACGATGAAAAAAAATTACCCATTGAAATTTCAAGTCCCCGTTCACACAGGTTTGCTTCTGATTTCATCTTAGCCAAATGGTCCTAAAATAATCCAAGCTGAAAATTTACCACCCATGTCTCTGTTATTTCCATGCACGGGTGAAAGCAAATGAATGAAGATACATACAACTCAGGACTCAAAGAATTGCCACAGAGTTTCAAGGAATGTGAGCTCACAATAAAAACTTGTTAATGTTAGGAGGAGACAAGCTGATATTAAGATCATTAACAAAAGCAAACTACAGAATCCGCCCAAAATAGAAAGATGATATTAGAATTTTCCAGTACTAAATATAAAATAAAAATTTTAAATATATACAAACAAAAAAGAAAATATTTAAATGTATGATGAAGGAATAAGAATTTATCAAAATTGACAAGAATATTTGAAAATAAAATAACTATGACGTACAAACATGCAAACAAAAGTAATGTTATAGGTTAACAGCAGACTAGAAAAAGGTGGAAATAAACTGATAAATGGAACTATAAGAGTACAAAACAGGCAACACAAAGATAAACAGGAAATTTGAAGAAAGAATGAGAAGATGTAATATAAGACTTACTAGAGTATCAGAAGGAGAGAATAGAAAAGAGATAGTAGTTGAAAATTTTCCAAAACTGAAGAAAGAGTGAAATTTTCAAAATTCAGAAACTTGAATGAAACCTAAGGAGGGGAAATTGAAAAGAAATCTATACAAAGTCATATCATACTGAAAATGTAAAATATAAAAGACAAAGAGAAGGTATTAAAACAGCAATCAAGTTTTAAGAGATTATAAACAAAGTTAATTCAAATAAAATATAATTAGAATGATAGCTAATTTCTCAATAACTATAATAAAAAACAGAAGAATGCTATTTTCTGATATGAGAGAAACTAATTGTCAAACTAGTACTCTGTATTTGGCTAACAATCTTCAAAAGTAAGATTGAAATATAGATATTTTCAGAATCCCAAAAAGAGAATTTACTATAACTGGATCACAGAACAGAGTTCTAAGGAATCTATTGATACTTAAAAAAATAGAACTTATTGATACTTAAAAAAAATAATCAAGAAAAAATGTAAGTGATTAAAAAACTGATAAGCAAAGAAAAACAGCAAGCTGGGTAATAAAGCTATACAATCATTAACTACACTGTAAAAATTATTAGATAATAAGAGAGTATTAAAGTTTGCTGAATGCAAAATTACATTAAAAGACCGTTAAAGTTTATTAGCCAGGAGGAAGAATTAGAAAATGCAATTTGCTCAGAATAAATTCCACCTAAAGATATATAAGCTTTTATGAAAAAATTATAAAATTTATTAAAATTAAAAAGACCTAAAGGGAGGCATATACCATTCCATGGATAGTAAACATTCAATGCCATTTCTACCAAAAACAAACAAACAATTTTTCGTGGTACATGGGAAGCTGATTCTAAAATGTATGTGGAAGAATGAAGGGCCAAGAATAGCCAAGAACCTAGAAGGAAGAATTATTTTAATAGTGAAAAACAGAAAATAAGCAAATTTTCCAATGATAGCACAATACCTAAATATATTATTATTAGAGGGATCATAAAAAAACCTCTCCTTAGGATCTGAAATTCCCTCCATGTAACTCCCTATCACCATATAATAATTTTTTCTTGTTATGGGAAGAGCACTTTATCTTACTCCATTGTTCTAGGTAAATTTGGCAAAGTTCCTTTTTTTTTTTTATCCCCCTGTAAGATGTTTATATATTTTCACTGAGGAGGGATGAATAACATGTATAAATTCTCTTGGTTTATGTTCTTAGGGACTCTGCTGGCTCATCATATTGAATATATATTTCCCTAACCTAATTATAAAACATCAATACAGTTACTTAAGATCTGATAGAATTCTTCAGAACTTGACCCTGGAAAGTTTTAATGTTGTAGATATTCACTGCTTGTTCAGATCTACCCATCAAACTTCTCTGCTCTCCAGAATGAACTCTATGATCTACTTCAGGCCTTTGATTTTTCTCTACAGTATTTTAACATGAACTTCAGCTCTACACATTTTCCAAGCTAGCCGTTCATGCCAGTTTATGTTATATATTGAGATATATAATCACTACCATTTAATTTGTTTTATTTATTAAACCTACTGAATCATCTTAAATAATAAGCAGATCAATGGATACGGGAGCTCTTTTAGTTAGGATGGCTAACCAAGTCCTATTTGAGGTGACATTTGAGTACAGACCGGAATAAAGTAAGGTATTGAGGATTGTGCAACGCTGGGCAAGAGCATTTCAAATAGGGAAAACAGCAAGTGCAAAGGACTTGAGGTAAGAATTTTTAACACGGTGACTTTGAGGGACAAAAAGAAGTCACCGTAGGTAACAGAGTGAGGAGGTAGGAAGTTGTAGGATGTAGGGTTAGAGATGTACTCACGGGCAGATCATGTAAGGCTTTGTAGGTCATGATGAAGATTTTAAATTTTGTTCTGATTATAATGCAAAGGAATAGGAGGATTTTGATAAGGAAACTAGCATGATTTGATTTACATGTTTGAAGGTTCACTCTAGCTCAGCTGCAAAGTGGAGAACTGACATTAGAGAGGTAAGAGAACAAGCAGTTAGATTACCATCAGTCTAGTTCAGGGTAGAGATGATTGTGGATTAGAGTGTGGGGTAGCGGTGGTGAGAGGTGGTTGAATAAAGGATATATTTTTAAGTTACGGCCAATAGAGCTTTTTGGTTGGTGGGTGTGGAGTCCTGACACCAAAGTTATACTGAACCTTAGGTACAGAAGTACTAAGCCCCTGGGAGAATTAAACTTCTTTTAGTAATGGAGGTAAATGGGGATGCCAGGTATGATGGAATTATTTCTGAGGATCTTTTAAAGGCAAGTGGACACCCAGTTCCAATTCCAGCCTCTGCTTTGAGAGATGGATTTGCCTAAGCAATTTTGTTAAATAATTGATACAATGTTGTGGTAGATACAGAACAGAGCATGGGAATATGAATTATCACTCAGAGTACATGACGTTCCAGGGTCTCAGTGAAACTGCTCTGAACTGTGCTGAGCTCAGAGGAAAAGGTGTACTATAAGGCACTCAAAGAGCATCTTGAGACATCTTTTTATCCAAATAAGGTATTTCACTGTCTTACCCTTACAAAGAGTTGATTCAATTGTCCAACCTGTGAAACTTTTGTTTGCAAACCAATTTTTAACATTCTATCCAAAGAAGCATTATTAGATGCCTTATCAAAAAAATCATATTGCTTTTTCTTTCCCAGTAGCACATACTAAGTGTTCCTTTAGAGAAAATAATACTTTCCCTCAGTCTCTGCAACCTGACAATTAGCTGTCTTGTCTGAAGTTTCCTTATCCTCATAAACGTATAAAAAGCATCAGAATAACTACACTTTTTTTCTCCGTATGGAGTGACACCTATCCTGTGATTAATGTGTATTGTTTGACCATCCAGTACCCCTTTCTTTGGGGAACTGCCCCACCTTTATTCAGTAAGACTCCAGCAGGACTGTCTATAACTTACCTGTTTTCTTCAATGGTGGTGGGTCAGTCCCATGATGTAGGCCTGACCAAGCATGGTACTCAGATTCCTGCCCAAAGTGGTCTATAAGGCGGCATGTGTTCCAAATAGCACTATTCGCAGTCCTATATAAGATTATATTTATCAAGGGGTAGGAAAGAGAGGATGTGATTCTTACCTAAATTAATTAAATTATAAAATTAATTTATCTAAAATTAAAAGCTTAAATTTAATGTGAGCCCAATCTGTCAGTGGTCATAATTTCTCCCGCATGGGAGAGAGTCTGAGAATAAAATAAACACAGAGAAATGTAGAGCCAAGAGATGAAGTTAAATATAGCCCTGACCACAGCTTTCAATATATGACTCCATATGTACCTCAGCAAGTTCTCCTATTTGTTTTATTTGTCAGTTGTTTTATTAGGAATCTGTTTTTCTCTAATAAGTTAGCCTAAAACATTGCAGCTTAAAATGACAAACATGAATGACCTTACACAGTTTCTGAGAGTCAGGAATCCAGCCGTGGATTAGATGGGTGGTCTGACTTAGGATCTCTCATGAGGTTGCAGATAAGATGTCATCTGAGCAGATCATTATCTGAAAGCTTGACTGGGGCTGGAGGATTTTTTCCAACATGACTCATTCACTCACATGGCTGTTGGCTAGAGGCCTCATTTCCTCACTGCCTTTTCTCAGCAGGCCTCAGTTCCTTATCACATGGATTTCTCCACAGAGCGGCTTGAGTGTCCTCATGACATAGCAGATAGCTTCCCTTGGAGTGAGCAGTTCAAGAGAGAGCAAAGTAAGAAACTACCACGTCCTTCATGATTTATCCTCAGAAGTCACATACCATCACTTCTGCTATCATCTATTGGTCACAAAGACTAACCCTGACACAATGTGGGAGGGGATGACACAATAGCTTTAAGAAGCAGGAAATGTGGTCACTGAAGCCATCTTCAAGGATGAATGCCCGATTCTGCAAACACATATACATTCCTTTTTATTTTTTTCTTCTAAGCTACTGTGTTTTGGGTTTCTGTCACTGGAGGCCGAAATAGAGTTCTGCCTAATATATAATCACCAAACAATCCTCCCACCCAGCAAAATCTACTCTATTTTCAAACATTTTAAAAATAGAGGCCATAGGGAATACCATAGAAAGAAACCCCAAACATATAAGTAGTGTTATTATATGTGACATTTTGACTTTCTGAGCTTCATTTCCATCTAAAAATCATCTGGACCAGACTTTCTACCACTGTGAAAATCAAATGAACACAAACAATATAGTTGTTACTTTTAAAAATGAATATTTAAAAGTTTACAAATCTTTCATGTATCTTTTTTTTTTTTTTTTTTTTTTTTTTTGCGTTACGCAGGCCTCTCACTGTTGTGGCCTCTCCCTTTGCGGAGCACAGGCTCCGGACGCGCAGGCTCAGTGGCCATGGCTCACGGGCCCAGCCACTCCGCGGCATGTGGGATCCTCCCGGACCGGGGCACGAACTCGTGTCCCCTACATCGGCAGGCAGACTCTCAGCCACTGCGCCACAAGGGAAGCCCATGTATCTTTTTTTTTATTCAATGATTATAATAATCCTGTGAAGTAGATAGGTCAGGTATAGCTTTCAGCAGTTTTCAGATGAGGAAATGGAAGGGAAAGGTTATTATTAACCCAAGGTCAATGTAATCCAGCTGATAGAGTGGCATAGCTGTGCATCTATCAATCTAGTTTGTGCCATATTGTCCTTCTGCACTCTTGCATCAAAGGCATTCCAACCATAATAAATGTCCTCATCCTGTTTCAGCACTAGCTCACTCCTGAAAATGTGACTTAGCCTCAACTGTGCAAGTTTAATAAACTAATATGGACTGTACTCCAGTCTGAATAGTCATTAGTTTTAAGCCCTTCATTTATGAGAAACTGACACGTTAGCTCTATTTCCAAGGCTATACTTTCCCAATACCGTATTCTGAGGTTTTGTTTCTTGTTTTTGTTTTTTTTACAAAGAAAGAGAAATGTGCTGGTACATCACAGAAACAAGGACAGGGAAATAAAACTTCTTGCTTTACAGTATAAGGTGTTACAATTTAACAAGAGTAATGCTGTAATAGGAAGGTATCAGAAGTGGGGAGACAAAGAAGGCTGCTGTTTCTCCTGCAAGTCATCAGAATGTCTCCTTGCTCATCTGCTTAACAATCAGATGTGAATATCTGCAGAATGAAACCCCTTAGGTACAAGAAGACAGTGTTACAGATTCATAGGGCAGGGTGTGACAGCCTTTCACTCCCAAACACAAGCTTTTGCCTGTGCTTTTTAAACATAAGTAGCACGTAAGAGCACATTAAAATTACACAATGTACAATGTAAGACATTTTCATTTTAAGCCTCATTGCATCTATTTCTGACACATATAATGCAGTAAATCAACCAATAAAGAAAAATCACAAATTCTCAGAGAGTACTTATGATACGAGCCATGTTATCTCTTCTGTGAAGTTAATTACTTCCTCTGTTTTTTGGCTAAAATCTCAACCCTTTTTCTAACGTCCCTTAAAAATTTCCTTCACTTTCTCCCCAAGATAGCACTACATTTCCCTGATCCACAATAAGCTCTTACTCATTTTATAAAGTATTATCATCCCTTCTCAGAAAATCATTGAAAATAGAAAAGAAAAAGTGCTGATTGTCCTTCTCTTTTGGTGGCAATAACAATTTTTCCCCATTAAATAGAAGTGATAAAAAGAACAAAATTCAGGTCCTCCCAGCCAGGCGAATGAACTCACAGGAAATTATATAGTAAATTATACAGTAACATCTAAGCTTTGTGTATTTATTTATGAAAAGGGCATCAGACTAAGTGAATTGAAATGAACTATCACCCAGACATTTTATTTTTTAAAAATACTACTTGCTGAAATTGAAAAAGCAGAACATTTTGATAAAGATGAAATTTTACTCTTTTAAAACATTATTATCAAAAGATTACCCAAACTCCACTCCTGACTACCACCCTTTTTTTAGCCTCAACCTTCTCACACATCATTGTCCTCATCAGTGTACAGTAAGGTGACATAACATGTATGCCTGGAATGGAAGGATGCTCAGGACAGAAGGGAATCAGAGAGGGCGTAATATTAGAGAGGACAATTCAATAGCAATCTTAAAAGTCTCAAAGTTCAATGACTTAGCATTTTGAGATATGAAATAAATGAAAATGAGAAAAAGTCCTGAGTATGAAAGTAGACAAAAAAATTACCTTGTCAAAATGCCATGCATCCATCAACAGTAGAATCTGTAAATAAATGGTTGCAAATGGAATCCAATATAGCAGAAAAAATAAACAAATTGCAGCTAAGTACAACAACACAAAAGGATCTTAGGAAAATAATTTTGAGTGGCAAAAAAATTGTAGAAAAATATATAACAGAATGATTCAATTGAGTCACATAAACTTCAAACACTTAATCTAAACAAAAGATTGGGATATAAACATTAAATTAAGCTATATAGAAAAACAAGGGAATAATAAACCCAAAATTCAAGACAGTAGTTACATCTGAGGGTGAAGGAAATGGAACGAGGACTCAGAGAGGAGTGTTTATGACCTGAAGGGAATGGATTTCTTTGTGTGTTGGGTGGTAGATACACAGGTGTTCCTTGTGCATTGCTTTTTAAAATCCTTGCATGTATTTAAAAGTATCCTTTGGATTTTATTTATATCTAATTTTTTTTTTTTTTTTGCTGTACGCGGGCCTCTCACCGCTGCGACCCCTCCCGCTGCGGAGCACAGGCTCCGGACGCACAGGCCCAGCGGCCATGGCTCACGGGCCCAGCCGCTCCGCGGCACGTGGGACCCTCCCGGACCGGGGCACGAACCCGTGTCCCCTGCATCGGCAGGCGGACTCCCAACCACTGCACCACCAGGGAAGCCTATTTATATCTAATTTTTAAAAAACAAATTTTAATAGTGTCATGTACCTTGATACTGACTAGCCCTTGAACAAACACTGACCATCTAAAGAGCTAGTTCCTGAAACTGAAACTCAAACTGAGAAGACAGGCTTTGGGTCCCATGCTTTTGGATCCGAATGCTGAGGAAGGATGTCTAAGATATACTTCTGAAGGGTATTTGCTGATGTGGCACCCAGCACAAGGAGGAAAGCCAGAAATGGAATTCTGCTAATTCTGGGAAAGCCAGAAAGTCAGGAATTCCTAGGGAGAAAGTCAAGTCCTAGTTTAGACAGTTATTTTTAGTAGTCTGTTTCTGAGAGACTATTGTTTTTTAATGAACATACTCTAGAAATCCATATTTTCAGCACCACAGAAATAAATAGCCCCTTATCTTGACCTATGTAAAGTCAGGAGTGTACTAGAAAACCTTTAGTTCCATGCACTAATCACAGGTTTATCAGAAATGACTGTTGCTTAACGTATACTCAAACAGAGGATGTAGAACTGACAAGTGATAATGCATATGTTCCTATTTTAGAAATCAATCTCTAGATAAAGTTCCTTTTTTTTTTTAGCTGAACATTCAGAGTTGCTTCTGATGGAAGGTGATTTAAATTTCTGACTAAATTTCAGGTTACTTCTCCTGAGACTGCTATCAAATTTCCCTCCAGTATTGAACAATATTCTAGAAGAATATAATCTTTTAGATATTGAGAGAAAAACCTTATCAATAATATAGTTAGCATAATTCTTTCCATATAATGTCTATCCTAGATTAGAATTCATGAATTCCCACAGCAATTTTTTAAAAAAGGGAAGATAAAATCCAATTTTATGTTGGCTAATTTACTCTTTATAGTTATGGTTTATTGGAAGCAATGAGAAAAAGATAGTACAGGCATACCTCAGAGATACTGAGTGTTCGATTCCAAACAGCTACAATAAAGCTAATACCACAATAAACAGATATGCACAGATTTGTTAGTTTCCCAGTGCATATAGAAGCTACGTTTATGCTCTACTGTGGTCTATTAAGTGTGCAATAGTACTATGTGTAAAAAACAATGTACATACCTTAATTTTAAAATATTTTATTTCTCAAAAATGCTAACCACCATCTGAGACTTCAGCGAGTCGTAATCTTTTTGCAATAGTAACATCAGAGATCACCAGTCACAGACCACCCTAACAAATAACAAAGGTTAAAAAGTTTAAAATATTGCAAGAGTTACCAAAATGTGACACAGAGACATGAAGTGAGTAAATACTGTTAGAAAACTGATGCCTACAGACGTGCAGGATGCAAGGCTGCTACAAACCTGCAATCTGTAAAAAAAAAAAAAAAAAAAAAGCAATATCTGTGAAGCACGATAAAGCAAAGTGCAATAAAACAAGGTATGCCTGTGTCAATTCCAAGCGATCAAAGAGAAATTTCTGGAGTTAAAATATATATGTATGATTATACAAATATATGATACATATATGCATAAGAATATATATTTATATATAAAATATATGAGAACAATAAAGATGGAAAACCAAAGACAAAAATCACAGAATCTTAAGGGAGGGTAATGAGCCAGATTAAAAATGTCACAAACATTACCTCAAGGCATACAACATTCTGTTTACAATGGATGAGTGGGAGGGTGATTAGAATGGAAGTGTCCATTTAATATATATGTACTTACATGTATGATATATACATGTAATACTCTCACATACATAGGTAATATATAATATATTTTTATATTATATACACATAAACAATCTCACACACTACAACAGTTAACTAAAAGCTTTTGCCCTTATATAGAGCCAACATAATTAATATCAATCACAATTGGCTTTTCTTTTTGCTGATTAGCAGGCCCACCGGGACGCCAATCAATGTTGCTGGTCTGTAGGATGCTACCCCCGTTATTCATACCGAACACCTTCCAAGGATTCTTTAAAATCATGTATCAAACACAAAAGTCATGGCAGTCAGAGGGGTACATTGCAGATGGGAACAGTGACAAGTTGGGAGAAGGAACAAATGGATAGATTATTTCCACTAAAATCTCATATTTACTTACTTTTTTAAGAAGCATACCCCCCCGCCCAACCCAGAAGTCTGGAGGGAGAGAATTCAGATCTAAAATCTTAACATCCTTCCTAGGATCAAATCGAGTCCCAGATGAATGGAATGATCAACCCAGATTTCTGGGTTCTTTAAACAATGGAGTCCTTGAAGAGAATGAGGTCTGGACTGAGGCCAGTTTGGAGGTCCTCCAGGCAAATCTGCTTTCAGAGCTGATTCCTTAAGTAGTTGGTTCTAAATATGTAAGGATTGTTAAAACTAGGAATACCAATGAGGCCCAGCCAGACTTTATTGCAAACATAACATCACTCCCTTTCTGTATTGCTTTCATTGTTTGCATGACAGTAATACAGAAATAATTTTCTCTCAACGAAAGATGTGTAATACATGTTTAAAAAAATCTTTGTGAAGAATATCTGGTTTCACAGTTAAGAAAACATTAATTTTATGCCCATCAGCATTCGGAACAACCTCTTTTGTTAACATATTTGACTGTAGGATTACGCATCTATTTATTTATTTCACTAAATGCCAAAGCAGAGATTTCCAGAATTTCCACAGAATTGTTGTTATATAATACAAATATCCCTTCCTTCTTGATGAAGACTCTTTAACAATTACACATTAACATGAAAACAGAGAGCAGGGATAAAATGGAATTTGTGATTTTAATTCTTGCCTTACTCAGTCACCAGGTGAGCCCCACAATTTCTCTAAAAGAACATTTAAGCAGAGAAAAAGTAGAGGTACAGTACCAACAAAAATCTGGGTGTGTCGAAAAAGAACACATTCCAAAAACTTCCTTCCAGGGATGTAGCCTCTATAATACCAAAGTCATACTTTAAATCTAACAATTCCTCCAAATGAAAGCCTACTGTTAAAGGTATAATAAAGCTGTCTTCAAAAGGATTGTACTTGACTACCTTCAGACCTCATTTCTCATAAAATCAGAATGCTTTGTCCATCAACGGCTAGCAGAAGGTAATCCCAAAATGTTCACAGAGAGAAAGTGAAAAGTGCTTTTTAAGCGCAGGTGTTCAACAAGTGTGTAAGGGTTTATGTGTGAGAATGAATGAATCACTGACCTGCCTCTAATGGCGTGGCTGAGAATTTGTGGGTAACACTAGGAAACAGAGGCATACCTCTGGCACTTGGTTACTCTACATCTTCTGGGTAGAATTAGAACAGAATCAGAAAATGATGAGCTAGCTCACCTGCCTCTACCCACAGCCTAACGAGGCACATGCCCAAATATATCTTTTTTGGAAGTAACAGTAAGATCACCGTGAAGTAGGTCAAATACCTTTGAAAATAATTTTCATAGAGGAAGGGTTCAAAAATAAGTGGAAAGGGATAAACTTCTAAGGACTCTTATTGCAAAGGTGTCTATGTCACAATATCTATGAAAAAGGATCTGGAACAGAAATCCCACACACTTAGTGTATAGTAATTTGAAACTTAACTGTGAAGTGATTCTGATATACACAGCAATTTAGCCTATAAGAGAAAATGTATTCTGTTTCATCTTTAAAAAAAAATCACCTTAAATGTTTGTCTCACCCCACTACAGAAGGTAGTCATTGGGAATGCATAAGTTACTATTTAATGGGTACATAATTTTACAATAAGTCCCAGCCATCTGCTTCTTCCTCTAATTATGAGCTCAAGAAGGACATAATTCACTACATATGGTACAAAAGGCTGATGGAAAGGATTTAAGTATCATGTATAGCTTCTTTCTAAAATGTTCCTTTTCAAGATAACACAGTTTTCAGACTTAAAACACAAATCAGGGGAATTACTAACTCACTTTGAAAATTAGCAAATGCTTCTGAAGGAAAATGGGAATTGATAAGAAGATTTTAATTATTTCATACAAAGACTCAACATTTTTGCATCCCATGTATTCTTTCATTGGAATCCACTCAAAGATGTGTTTTAGCAAAAAGAGGGAACTCGCCAAGAAATATAAGACAATGGGACTCAGAAAACAGAGAAACCAACACAAAGACAATAAAGTCCAAGAGGATAGATGCAGCAGTCTTAGAAAGGTCCGAGGCTAAATTGTACCAGGAGGATGGAGGATTCCTGGAGGTAGGTCACCAGGGAACAAAATGATACTGATAGATCACATTTGAGAATGAACAGATATACATAAATATAAGCAAAAGGTGAGGCCATTATTAACTCTAGGAAAAACAAAAGAATGCACAAAAAAGGAAGCATAGCATAGCACACTACTGTGGCAGAGGCTATGGGTAGCCAATCCAATATTCACCTTCCCCTTGTTTCTTTCTAACAGAACTTCAATTTATTTGGGGGCAGAAATGTGTTCAGCTGAAGAACATTTCCCAGCCTCCCTTGCAGGTGTGGGTGGTCATGTGAAACTATTATGACCTATGGAATTTTAATAGAAGCTGCTGTGTAAGGCTTCTGGGAAAGCCCTTTAAAGGAGACACAGACTGTGTGCCCTTTGCCCTTCCCAGACTTCCTCACCAGGAATATGATTGCCATGCCTGATGTAGTGGGACAATTCTGTCGCCGTGAGGATGCAATACATGGTAAACCTGGAAAACAGGAAAGGTAGAAGGATCTTAGCTTGCTGATGACATCTTAGAGTCTCCTAATGAGCCCTTAACTTCATGTTTTGTGAGAAAAATAAACTGCTAATTTGTTTGAGCTAATGTTTTCGAATCTGTGTTACTAGATGAACACAATTCCTAACCGAAATGATTATATTAAGAGGAAGTGGGGTGGGGATGTGTAAGAGGGGTAAGTCCTTTTTAATATATGTAGGATGTTAGAGATAATGTCTAAAGTTCATAAACCAAGAAATAGTGGTAAAAACACATTATGGAAAATATGAAAGTACATACCAGAGGAAATTTTACAAGTTGAAAGTGATTACTCCTAGAATGGAGTGGGATGGGGTAGGAATAACTATTTTTCATTACATGTCTTTAGTATATCTGTACTTTGAACATGTATTACTTTGATAAAAATTAAACTAATTAAAAAGAAACAAAAAGATAAAAACAAAACAAACAAAAAAAGAAAAGAAGATTTTGTTTAAATCTATGGTTTAACTCTCCAACTCAGAAAACATTTTTAATATCAAAAGGTGCAACGATAAGCTTGATTTAAATGTTACTTTCAGTTGGGATTTCTTTTTTTAAGGGAGAGGGGATACCAGAAACATTTCTCCATTTGTTCTGCACTCTTTCCCAGTGTGAAATTGACAGGAAGCAGTACAAAGCTAATGACAGGGAAAGGTGGGAATTAACAACACAGGAAGAGTTTTTGTTTGTTTGTTTTTGTTTTTGTTTTTTTTAGCGGTACGCTGTTGTGGCCCCTCCCTTTGCGGAGCACAGGCTCCGGACGCGCAGGCTCAGCGGCCATGGCTCACGGGCCCAGCCACTCCGCGGCATGTGGGATCTTCCCGGACCGGGCACGAACCCGCGGCCCCTGCATCGGCAGGCGGACCCCCAACCACTGCGCCACCAGGGAAGCCCCAGGAAGAGTATTTTTGAGCTTTTATTTTGACTAAGATGAATATTTACTGCTATTGTCTTGCCTTTCATTTGTCACAGAGACAATACAGCTCATACTATAAACCCTCGCATGAAGGATTCATTGTCTTTAATAAAGTGAGACAGCAGTGCCTACATATATTATCTTCAAGATCCTCTTCTGCGTGTAGAGGGGATGGTTGATAAATGGAAGTAAAGCTCCACGGAACAAACTGAAGAGAATGGCTATGCTATTCTATGGGCAACATTAGAAATAGTCTTACCGAGCTAGTTCCCAAAACAGAACGGCATCATACACCTTTAGTGCCACACTTTGAAGAATTTCACACTTCAGTTCTCAAAATTAAGAAAAGTACCCCAGAGCTTTCTAGTGCTCCTTTTTCTTTACATTTCAATCAGCCAGGATCACATTTATCAATTGGGGGTAGGGGTGGTGATGGAGGATCAATACAGTTTTTAAAAGGATACACAAGGAAATTAAAACTCTTCTGTTCCTCTACATGTTTTATCACTGAACAGAAGGAGGTGAGTGGGTATTTTGCTAGTATCACATGCTGCCAGCCGAATTCTTTCGTCAGGTCTCCAGTTGAGACCTCTAACTGTGGAACACGCTGTGAGCTTCCTCAGTGCAGGTGTCCAGGAAGATTCCTGGGTAGTTTTTACAAGTGATGGTGTTGGTTCTTTTTTAGCCGCTCGCTCTCATCATTTCCCATCTTCCTCAGGGGTGAGTACAAATCTCCCTGGCCTCTTGTTAAGTAAACAGATAAAACACATTCCATAGAAAATAAGCTGGAGAGGTGACATGGAAAAGGTAAGGTGCCCTCCGTTTTGTTCTGACTGTGAGACAAAATAAGGAGTGTAGTTTCTTCAAAATCTTTCCTGTTCATCATGTTGAAATGAAGAGAAACATTATTTAAACAATAAGGAAATTCTGGCCCTTCAAGTTGAGGCTTTTTTTAAATATAAAAATATTCACTGTAATAGAGGGTGTGGCAAGAGAAGAACCTTGGAACAGGTGTGCACAGGCACTACTAGAAGAAAAGCATATTGGTCCATTTTGTAGAGACAGCAACTTGGCAATATGCATGAGCCTTTCGATAAATTTAATTGCCTTCAATTTCACTTTGAAGACTCTGTCCTAAATAAAGTGGGAAAAATCTGATGTTCAACAAAGACATACGCTATTGAAAAAGCTAAAAGCAATATAAGCACTCAAAAATGTGAGTGACAAAATGCATCATGGAGCATTCAGACATGCAATAAAATCGTATTTCTTGAAAGAACAAAGGACTTAGTTATATGCTTATAGAAAATATTAAGTTAATAAAGATGGGATACAAAACTATGTACAACATAGCTATACATATAATATATTCCCATATATATTTATGAATACATCGTACATATGCATATAGTGTTTTCTAAAGAGATATGAAACACAAAAACATTTACCTATATATGTATATTAAATGATATATGTAGTACAATATATTATATATGTCTAATATATTTGAGGTAGTTAGAAATACCTCAAATATTATTAGTTTTTGTTTCCAGATGTTAGCATTATAACTATAGGTGGATTTTTTTTGCTTTCTATTTTTTGTACCATCCTGTATTTTTATAATTGGGTTGCATTTTTTATATTAGAAAAATAAATGTTAAAACTGTCTGGTTTAGTAGGCTGTACTTGAGAAGTCAGCATTTTTCATAGTACAAATCACAGTAGTTCCATAACTTTGAACAACCCAGTTAACTCCTCCAGGTGGGAGGGACTAACGTCCAGAACTAGATTCATTAGCAGGAACAAGGCAAGCACTACGGAGTATACAGATATGGAAAGAAGTTCAGAAAGAAAATCACACGTGGAACACTATGTATATCTGGAGACTAACACTAACCACAAAATGGTGCCCAGACAGGCTGTCAACACTGGGAAAGTCCCACCCTGAAGATTCCCGAAAAGATGGGAAGAGCAAGGAGGAAAGATGTGGCTCCTAGAATAGGGGCTCTTCAGCGACCCAAGCAGGCCATATGGACAACAGCTACACAGTAGACTATCAGCAGGTTGCCACATTCCAGACTCTAGGACAGGACTTCAATCTCCAAAGATATGGATAATAGGAAAAGCAAAATGAAATAAGCATTGGAAATAAAATAAGGCATTAAATTCCTAGAAGTGTAATTCAAAGTAGAGATTGAGTCGCAGCATTAAGGGAGAAATGCAATATGGTCCTGGAATTAGAATAGTGGAACTTGGAGACAGGTCAGAGTAAATTCTAAAGCAAGCATGGCATGAATTGAAATATAAGGCCAGTTCAGGGCCAGGTTTATAAAAACAAAAGAAATGGTACTTGCTTTCAGACATATTATGTTTGACGGAATAGCAAAACATCATATGGAAATAGCCAAAAGACAGCTGACCTGGACATTAGATTAAGGTGAGCAATCCAACAGGAAAATATATTTGTAGTCATTGGCACAGAGATGATACACTGTTGTCTTTGCCCCCTCCCAAGATCTGTCAGTCTCTGCTCTTCTGTGCCCACTCTGCACGTTAGGAAGCTGATCTCTGTCGAATGTTTACCCAGTCTGGCTTACCAGCTGGCTTCAGGTTACGTTTAGCCAGAGGAGGCAGAGACAGGGAATTACAGAGGGTGGTAGGAGCAGGAAGTGGTCAGGGTACTTCTTTCTTTTTATTTCTTTTGCCATTTGATTCTTTTTTTTTTTTAATTGGAATATAGTTGCTTTACAATGTTGTGTTAGTTTCTGCTATACAGCAAAGTGAATCAGTTCTACATATACATATGTCCCCTCTTTTTTAGATTCCCTTCCCATTTAGGTCATCACAGATCACTGAGTAGTGTTCCCTGTGCTATACAGCAGGTTCTCATTAGTTATCTGTTTTATACATATTAGTGTATATATGTCAATCCCAGTCTCCCAATTCATCCCACCCTTGGTAACCATAAGTTTGTTCTCTACATCTGTGTCTCTGTTTCTGCTTTGCAAATGAGTTCATCTGTACAATTTTTCTAGATTCCACATATAAGCAATATTATACGATATTTGTTTTTCTCTTTCTGACTTACTTCACTCTGCATGACACTCTCTAGGCTTATCCGCGTCTCTGCAAATGGTACTATTTCATTCCTTTTTATGGCTGAGTAATATTCCATTGTATATATGTAGCACATCTTCTTTATCTATTCCTCTGTTGATGGACATTTAAGTTGCTTCCATGTCCTGGCTATTGTAAATAGTGCTGCAGTGCACATCGGGGTGCATGTGTCTTTTTGAATTATGGTTTTCTCTGGGTATATGCCCAGGAGTGGGATTGCTGGGTCATATGGTAGCTCTATTTTTAGTTTTCTTAGGAGCCTCCATACTGTTCTTTTTTCACATCTTTCTTGCTTCTTCCTTGCTTCCAAGTCTGGCTTCTGACAGTAACTGCATCCCTCCATGACTATAGCTCCCACTTAGCAGTTACCTCCTGCCAGGTTTCAAGCCTCACTAGGCTCTTATAAGTTAGATTACCCACTTTTTCCTTCAGCCCTTGAAGTGGAGATAATTTCCCACCACCATTATTCCCTGAGTACTGCACCATCATTTTGTTGAGACTTTAACCCTGCCAACACCTCTGAAATCCTTTTATTAAAGACTTGTATTAAATAATCTGGGGGTAAAATTACTTTTCTAATAATTTCATGACTAAATCAGATGATGGGGAGAATTTTATGGGGTGTGTGGACAGGCGTTTATATAAAGAAAAGATTCTTCTTTGATCTAGAGGAACTAGACAGTATTGAATATAGACACTTGGTATCTTGGGGACATAGACAAAGAGTGGTGAGGAATCTTAGAGAAACGAGATGTGACAACATCACAGAAATGATGGGAAAAGAGAGGATGAGGAAAGTTTCAGTCAGTGACGTGAAATGCTTCAAAGAGGCCATAGAGAGTAAGAATAAGGGAAAGGGCATTTAATTATCGAGTAGGCATTCAGTGACCTTTAAGAGAAAAGAGTGTAAACAACAGAGGGCATATTTTCAGGGGGTGTGAAAAACGAGTAGTGAAGAAATTGGAACAGAAAATAGACTCTATATTTGTGGATGCTTTGGCAATAAGGAAATTCAAAGTAAATGATAACCATAGTACAAGATAGGTAAAAGTTTGTTTCTTTGTTTTCAAAACAAAAGAGAATTAAGTGTTTGAAGGCAGAGAGAAACAGAAAGGGAGAAACTGAAGAGGGGTGGGGGTGGGAACAGTAGAGAGGACATCACTGCAAATGTGAAGGGTTTAGCTTTGAGAAGAAAACACGGTTAAATGTAAACGTGCTACTCTTCAATTTCTTTTTTAATTAATTTATTTTTTTAATTTATTTATTTTTTCACTGTGTTGGGTCTTTGTTGCTGTGAGCAGGCTTTCTCTAGTTGGACGAGCAGGGGATACTCTCCATTGTGGTGGACGGGCTTCTCATTGTGGTGGCTTCTCTTGTTTTGGAGCATGGGCTCTAGGCGCACGGGCTTCAATAGTTGTGGCTCAAGGGGTCTAGAGCGCAGGCTCAGTAGTTGTGGCACATGGGCTTAGTTGCTCCTTGGCATGTGGGATCTTCCCGGACCAGGGCTCGAACCCATGTCCCCTGCATTGGCAGGCAGATTCTTAACCATTGTGCCACCAGGGAAGCCCCAATTTTTTTTTTTTTTTTTTCAGTACGCGGGCCTCTCACTGTTGTGGCCTCTCCCGTTGCAGAACACAGGCTCCGGACGCGCAGGCTCAGCGGCCATGGCTCACGGGCCCAGCCGCTCCGCGGCATGTGGGATCTTCCCGGACCGGGGCACGAACCCGTGTCCCCTGCATCGGCAGGCGGACTCTGAACCACTGCGCCACCAGGGAAGCCCCCCAATTTCTTTTTAATGCAGGGTAATGCTTTCTTCTAAACTAGAGAAAAAAGTAGATAAATAATATCACATAGAAATATTTTATATTCTGTTCTGAAATGAACTATTGCAGAAGCTCATCGTGGATGGTAGAAGGACCCTCTCCCCTACCCCCATAGGATTAAGTCTCATCTGTTCCATTAGCTCAGTTCTGGGGCATCTTGAAGCAGGAGCTGTGCATAGACCAGTGGTATCTGGATATTTTCATCCTGAACGCAAATGGTAAAAAAGGAAAATGTGAACATATACCCCAATGTGCAATATTTAGAAATTATTTGCATTAAGTTCTATAATGTATTAATTCTGAGGTCTGGTTTATAAATTCAGTACATTTCCCTACTTGGTTAATTGGCATATATACCTGGGAAAGACACTCTATAAAAACATCTAGATCCAAATAAAAAAAGTGTTTCATTAGCTGCTTCTACTAAACCATTATACCTTTTTCTGTATCTTGTTCATCAGAAAGGATAACTATGAAACTGAGCTGGTGAATTTTACCTTTCCTGATATCAGTCAGATCTTACAAAACAACGAACATAATATTCTATTTAAAACATAGAGATAAAACCTACAAAAGCTCTTCATTTGGGAGATTTTGAAGAGATTAGAAAATTCTGTTTTCAGATATGCAGACTTTAGAGTTTATAGGTGATACACTTACCACTGTTTTTGTCAACAAAGCTACATAACGATGGGAACATTTCCAAGCACCTATTTTCAAAATTCTCTTGTCATAACATAAGACTCTTTAAGAAAGCATTCATTTTCTCAAGTCTTTGCTACAAGTAATAAATAAATGAATTTCAGTTGTGAAGATATCTCTATAACCATAACCAAGAACCTTGTTTATAATTCCAAACAAATCGGCAATTTTATCAATGGTTATATGTATATACTTGTCCATAAAACAAATAGTTTTCAGTTAATGTTTTTTTAATCTAGTTATTTATACTGAGAATATATCTTCTATGGGACATCTTCCTTTGTTTGTCCACAAAAAGAAATATAATCTAGCAAGTACCATGTAGTCTGAATGTTAGAAAAACCTCTACAGTTATCCTCTATATAGTAAACTTCCACAACTACATGAAATATATTTAATACAGTTTATTTTAATCAGTGTTTCCCATGTATGTTCCAATAGAATTTTCTGACAAATATGTTTTAGTTTATCCCAGTATTAATTTCCACAAAATATTTCAACTATTTTTTTTTAACCAGGGCAAGAATCAATGTTTCCCTAATGGTACATGGTATTTTTTCTTCATTACTAAGAAACCTCAAAATTGTCATCCAAACATTTATTATATTTGATTAAATTTTATAAAGTACTGGATTATCATATGATTCTAAACATTACTGAAAAAAATGGTCATCTTATTCCAAATGCTTAGTTTTTCAATGTCCTGCTACTCATGATGGCTTTATACCCTGATTAAATCAGGTCTAAATAAACATGACAAGATTCATCCTTAATGACACTAAATGTGTAAATTTCAAATGGTCTCTGATAATTTCAATTATTTTTTATCAACATCTCAAATATTGTTATGATCTTACTGTTTTTAGCTCAAAATGTGGCTGAAGAGGAGCCGGTGTTAGAAGTCTGAGCTCTGCCATTTTCTTGTTTATTTTCACCTGTGTTATTAGTAATATATTCAAGCTATGATTTCTTTGCAGGAATCTTTTTTAAACAATTTGTTCACTTTGAGAGGCTTAGTTTCACCAAAAGTAATTAATATAATCTGCAAATCCACCTAATCAGGCCCAAATACATTGCAAAAATCACAGTATGCTGAAATCAAATGAATGCACAGAGGACTTGTGTCAACACCTTTGTTATAAGACACCTAATCCTGCCTCAGTATAGCTCATGATGGCTGAGTTATGACACACATGCCTGCGAGGGTGCCAGCATCAATCCTGAAATTAAATATTAGCAAATCCCAACGAATAAGCTCACCTAACCCAATATTGGAAACCACTGGTTATAAATGACCCCTTGAATTTCATCTCATCACAGTGACTGCGTCTGTAAAAGATGTTCATATGGTTCACCGACAGTCAAGATTTCACTCTGACCCAGTGCCTTTAAAAAACGCTTCTAGGGCTTCCCTGGTGGCACAATGGTTGAGAGTCTGCCTGCCGATGCAGGGGACACGGGTTCGTGCCCCGGTCCGGGAAGATCCCACGTGCCACGGAGCAGCTGGGCCCGTGAGCCACGGCGGCTGAGCCTGCGCGTCCGGAGCCTGTGCTCCGCAATGGGAGAGGCCACAACAGTGAGAGGCCTGCGTACCGCAAAAAAAAAAAAAAAACCTCTTCTAATCATTAGTACTTTTTTTTTTTTTTCCTGGTATGCGGGCCTCTCACTGTTGTGGCCTCTCCCTTTGCGGAGCACAGGCTCTGGACATGCAGGCTCAGCGACCATGGCTCACGGGCCCAGCCGCTCCGTGGCATATGGGATCTTCCCAGACCAGGGCACAAACCCTCGTCCCCTGCATCTGCAGGCGGACTCTGAACCACTGCGCCACCAGGGAAACCCTCATTAGTACTTTTAAATCAGTCACTAAATGATTTGCAACATGCTAAGTCAAAATTATGTATGTACATGAACATAAATCCAGTATTTTGAACAGAATGTGCACATATTTTCATTGTTTATAAGAGATATCTTACATACAAGAGAGTTCCAGGTTTGGGGAAAACAATATCAAAATCACATACATTAGTAAGAAAATTATTTCCAGATCAAACACCTACTTTTAATATACTTTTCCTCCCTTTTTCTTTAACATAAGGAAACATCTTAACTGATTGAATGATATAGTTGGCCATTTCTTTTCTTCTTTATTCAAAGTAACAGATTAATTCCAACTAGAATATAACTGGCAGCCATCTTAAAGGTGATTTTTTTTTTTAACCTTCATGTAACTGTATCGTGGTAGTTGAAAAAACAGTTCATTTTTACACTTATTTGTTTAAAAACACAAAACTTTCTTCCGCAGACCTAAGGGAAACTATATGTCATTTGCTATTTCAATTATAACATGAAGATATTTCTAAAATGTATTCAAATCCACATCCATTTCCTGGTAAATTGATATGTATAAAACAGAAAATGCAATATTACAAAAGGCTCTTATATGAATGCTACAGAAAAGTCTATCACCTCTAGGAAACCTGGCAGTGTAATTAGTCTGTGCCTAAAATAAAGCTTCCCACTCAGATAAAGCCCTGGCTCCCAGATTAGCACAAGTGTTTCTGCTACCTTAGATTCAGTCAGCTAGGAGTTCTTTTGCTTTAAAATTCACTTATTGAAAACCAAAAGCCTAATTACTCATTCAGTCACATTATCATATTGCTCACCTTATGTGAGCGGCATAAATAAACCAATTTACTTCGCACATTTCAGTCTTTACATTTTAGCAAAGATATCCAGTCACCTTACAGCATCACAGCTCTACCCAATTAGATTAAATTCATAGGGATCAAGAAGTAGGGCATGTTCTCCTGTTGCTTGCTCTTGTGCCCCTGTAGCCAAGTAGCCTTTCAAAAGGCTAAAAACAGCCAAGCTTCGATTCAATCCAATTGTTGGAAAGCCTGAGGAAGTTGGCACCTTAGATCTTAGGTAGTTAGAAGCCAATGAGTGCACTTTCTAAGATCCTCTCCCTCAATACTAGACAAGGGGAAATTTCTCAACAACTTCTCCGTACGATCTCTGAAAAAGAAAAATTAAGTTACAGCATAAAAGGCTGTATCTGCCTTTGATAAAGTATAAGTAATTAAATATTAATAGTGCCATAACCCAGAATTTTGACAGTCAAAAGTCAGATTATTTTCAGTAAAGTATGCATTCCTAGCTTTCAGTTGAGGAGTTTTTGGACAAAGAACAATTCATAAAATAGTCTTTTCTCAATATTATTTTGATCAGGAACCTCTAAGGAATCATAAAAGTTGCTACATAGTCATTTAATTTACAAAATTGCACATGACATTTTTAGGTGAATTTTCATGGAAGTTTTTGAAAGAATATTCATATAAAAACATTGCCTTATTTTATAAAGTGCAGCTAGGGTCATGGCTGCAACAAATTCCCTCTGACTGGGGCAGGAAACATCCCTGAGAGAAGAAAGCGGATGGAGGACAGTAGAGCGAGATGCGGAATGAGCCCCATTTACAGAGGTGGTTACTACTACTCAGCTCTAGCTGACTGCTGGCCCAGGCTTCTCATAGAACTCTTCTGATTTTTCAAGAGAAACTAAAAATCTAGTTAGACCAGCTAGAAGAATTCCAAGGTAATAATTGAAGTGAACTGTGATGGTAAGTTCGACTACCTGGTTAAGGTGAGGGTAATGAAAAGTGGCCAGATCTGGGCATATATTGAAGAACAAGCTAACAGATCCCAATTCACGCAGCATTTGTGCCAACAGTTTGAAATGCAATGAAAAGATGCTGACCAATTCTTATAAAACTCAACCTCTCTAGTCCTGGTAATAAATAAAATACGATGTTGGCTTCAATTAACAGAAAAAATAAAAACACCTAATGTCTTCCAGAATCTGGCCCCAAATCTCTCTCATCACTTATTTATAAATGACCCCTCCCCTGCACCTCCACTTCCATTCTAGCAAATGACGATTGTCTCCTGAACACACTGTGTTTAATTTTGGTCGAGACTTTCTTGACCAGACTCTGTTTTTCTTCTGCATGGAATGTCCTCCGCTTATTAAGTCCCACTACTCTCTCAAGTTTATGAGGACTTTATTAGCAACCCAAGTGATCTCTCCCCATTTCTTCCTTAAATTTGCAATGTGTTTAAAGCAATAGGACTAGATAATGAGGGAACTTTGCATTTGTTCCCACTTCTGCCTCTTTGGAAAGAAAATGCCTAAAACTTGCAGCAATATATTTCTTACATCGTCTTAAATCTTTCTTCTTATTCAAAGACCCAAGTCCTATATAAATCAGAAAACAAAATTACTATAGTGGAAACAGATGCGGGAAGATGTGCATATAGCATAGTGCAATTTTTCAGGGACTAGTGACTACTGAGAAAAGCAGATAACCAGAGACACAGGTGGGAGGAAGATAAACCTGCAATAGGGCAGAGGTGCACCTGTGAGTGCTTACTGGCTGTTGGAATATGAAATAGGAAGGGCACATTGAATCAACCTGTTCTCTGTCAATCTGAGAAAAAGATTTAACCACCACTCCTGAACAGCAGCAAGACCAAGGACAATTTATTCACTCTGTATTCTAACAATCTAAGTTTTAACACATCTTCAATGGGGAAAAGAGAGTAGCCATGGAACATAAAGGAAAAAATATTGCATAGTAAGGGAAAAAAATACAGCATCTGGAGACTCAAACAGCATATGTCTGAAAAAGATCTACTCAATGATTTGGAAGAAAAGTTAAGGAACTTATGCAGTGTGTGTATGTACATAGTATACATAGAGAGATATGGTGCATAGTTTTGTGTCCAACTTTTTTAACCTAATTTTTTTTGTGAATATTTAACCAAGTTTTAAATATCCTTGGGAAAAAGTAATTTTTACTTGCCATATAATATTACACGTGGGGATGTTCCAGAATGCATTTACCATTCACTTTGTTTAACCATTTTGTTATTTTAGCTTTTCACTGTAGCATGCATGTTTGTAGAACATTTTTTTTTCACTGTTAGGAAGATTAATCAATGTAGAATTAGAGTCAAAGGCGAAAATTATTTAATAAATATTGATGGAACAATGCAAACATTTTTTAAAAAACAATTTAACATACACTGCATATGGAATATAGGATAGAGATAGAAGAAAAGGAAGAAAGAGGGAGAGAAAAAGGAAGGAAAGAAGGAAGGAAGGAAGGAAGAGGGAGGGAGGGAAGAACAGAAGAAAATTCCAAGCTTTGTCTCACAGGGAAAGAACAAACCACCAGTACTCCAGCCTGACACTTCATCCTTGAATGAAACTATAAAAAAGTGGTGGCACCTGAAAGACAAGGCAAGGTGAACCACACCTCAAGCAGAGATCAACAAGAAAGGGCACTGGTCCAGGCCAGGACACAAGGAAAGGACGGGGATTCACTGCTATCCTGAGGATATATTCTTCTACACAGACACCATCATGGGATGAGGACACATTTTGAGAGGTCAGAAATTCCTGAAAAGGAATTAAATTTTGTATTGACTTAAAAAGGACTGTTTAAGATGTTACAGGCTAAGTTGATTTGAATAAGCAGGTTTAAGATCTTTTTCTACTCTTGGAAGAAGGGTACCTTGCAAGAAGTAAGAAATCATCTAAAAAAATAAGGATAGCTATATCTCAGTACCCATATAATATCTGACTGGTAAAATCATGCACACTATAGTCAGCTTTTTATTTTTTCCACCTTTTTTAAAGTATAATTAACAAATAAAAATTGCATACAATTGTATGATGATGTTTTTATAAATGTATACATTGTGAAATAATCACCTACAGTTAACTTTTTAAATACTTCAAACTATATGCTTCCCTACACTGCTACCAAAATGACTGAAAAGAAGAAAAAAAAGCAGACAATATCAAGTGCTGACAGGTTGTGGGAATAACATACTCTCATTCTGCTGGTGAAGGTCTAATTTAGTAAAATCCCTTGGGAAAACTGCTTATCAGTATCTTCCAAAGCCTGACATATGTAATCCTTATGACTCAGCAATTCTGTTCCTGCGCATAGATCCAAGGGAAATGTTTACCAAATAGCATTCGTAAGGGTGTTCTCAGCTGTGCTTATTTACAATTGCAAAAAGAAGGGAAGCCTTAATAGCCATCTACAATACAATTTACACACCCTCCCTCCCTCAGGATTCCCTCACACCCTCCTGTTATGGAAAGCTCGGCCTCTGTACACCGGTGCCTGCCGAATCAAATCTCGGGACACAGAGCTTTGGGTGAAGTAGAAAAGGATAGCTTTATTACTTTGCCAGGCAAAGGGGGACACAGTGGGCGCCTGCCCTCGGAAACCATGTGTCCCAACCCAGGAGGATTTGCTGAGGGTTTTATAACAATGGTTCAAAGGTGGGCTGTCTGACAAGATTAAGGTGTGAGCAGGGTTTGCATTCCCTTCATCTTGTCTCGTAGCAACAGTTCGAATCTGCCCTTTGGAACTCGGAAAGTCATGGAGGCTGCAGTCTTGCCTACAAGAAATGGGGGAAAAAAGGGCCTCCAGGCAGGGAGCCCCACAGGGCCTCATTTGGTTTCACTCCCTCACTCAGAATTCCCTTCACTCAGAGCTCCCTCAAACCCTCTTTCAGAATTCCTGTCAGAGTTCCCTCATGCCCTCCCTACCATTTCTCAAAATCATGTCCCTGTGTGAAATGAAATCCTCTTGGGAATCCACCATATCTTCAAGAAAACCTGTCCAAGTGCTCAGGTTAAATTTGTGCTGTCTCAGAACTAGCGTCAGTCTTCATAAAAAGCACTGCCAACATATGTGGTGGATGTAAGAAACTGCAGATTGATGCCTTTGAGCTAAGACATTAATTGAATGCACCTCTGTGTAATCCCTGATTCACTGCATAGAGCGCACAATCTACAAGGTAAGAAAACACATGACCAAGGGAGAAAAAGTGAGCCATAGTTACCAGGGCTTCTGGTAAAGGTCCTGTTATGGACAGAGGAAATTCATGTGCTCAGTGAAGAATATAAAATGAGATTATTCTCTTGAGAGTAAGTTTAAGAAATACTTTAAAAGATTTACCAGTTTTCCTTCACCAAACTTTCTCAAACTTGGACCTCTATTCAAATATCCCATGCTTTGGATTGAAGCTGATTATATCTGTCTGTAAATTATTCCCAGAGATTATACTATTGTTCCTCAAAGTGATAGAATTGTATGAAGCAACTCCAAGCTCCTTCAAATCAGAGGCTTAGAGAGCAGGATAAAAGGTGACCATATATCTGGTGCCTGTAGGGAAAGTGGGGATCTTGCCCCCAAACAAAATGATCATAGTGCAGAGAAGATGAGACAGCCTCTAGCACAGATAGCCCTAGAACATGTTCCTCCATTTCCAGAAATTAGGCATTAGATCAGAATTTGAATATCTACAATCCCTAAGCTAAAAATTGTGTAATTTAACATGTAAGGCAAAGAAGGAATTCTTGTGGATATAATGTTTCCTCACTTCGCTCATTGTTCATTTTCCTTAGATCTACGCCTTTCACATTCACTCTGCTTTGGTCTCCTCCTTGCCCCAACCCGATCCCTACTTTTCAATGGCCCATTCAACAAGCATTTACTGAGCATATACTATACTGCTTTGCACCTTGAAGATATTAACATATGTAGTAAGTACATAGAAATAAATCTTGCAAAATATATATGAAAATTATTAACACTGACCCATCTTTGGATGGGATTCATTGCTCTCCCTATTTTTCTTTATTCTTCACATTTTCTCCAAAGAAAACGTATTACTTTCATCATCAAGTATTATAATAACAATACAATAATAATAATGAGGGATTAAAGTTCAAGAAGTGAAATAGGAGGAAAATCCTAATTATAGAGTTTGAGAGAATTGTGGCTTTTCCTTGAGGATTCATAGTAAAGGGTTGACTGCTAGCTTTCTGGAGTAATCGAGGAATAGTTTTAAACTAGAGCCAAGCGACTTGACCAGATTCCTTGTGCAAAGATATTCCTGCTCCACTACTCTGAGATCCAGACTTTTCTGCTGGTGGTGATGCATCACTAAAGGAGTCAACTGATATCTATTGTGAAATGCTCAGTTTATTGTTGCTTGAAAGGAAATAACAGAGAGATACACAGAGAGGGTTATTAAAGAAGTATACAGCTGTACTGTCACGTTGAGGTTTCTCTAGTTTTTTCAAAGGCTAATCCAGGGAAAGAAAACTTTTATTTCAACATTTGCCATCCAACATTAATATTTCAGACCAACATAAAAAAGAAAATGCAAGGAATAAAACCAAATATATACAATCTGCTGCAAGTACAAAGAAATCCAAAAGTGGCTTGCCAATGAATGAGATTTTCTAGAGTTACAGGCATTATGAACAAGTCTGTCATTAACAAATCTGGAGAAAAAGCCTATGTTAATCCTGTGAGTCTGTCACATTCTCATTTTCTCTGTGTACCTTTATTTCTTCCACTGTTAATTCTCCTCTAATTCCAAAGGTATGAAGAAAGAAAACCAATTACCAAGAGAAAATGAGAACGATGCTAAGAATGTTTTTCTCTTTGGATTTTGATTAGTGGCTTTATGTGACTCAGTTATTTTTAGCTATTGGCTTGAAGATATTCGCTTCACTTACATAATTCTCATTGTATATATATTTTTCCTTTTTGTTTACAGGGCTTTAAGCGTGGTATATGATATACACCTTGACAGTATACGTTGAAAAATTCATATGATAGTGAATATTGATTTTGTATATAAAATAAGCAAGCTCAGATCTGCCCCAAATTGCCTTATGGTAGCTGAATTACACCTAATGATTTAAGCTACAAAATAATGTGCCTTATTTTATAAATCAGATAATTCTTAAAACTGCCTAGTTACTGATCAAAATGAGGTGTTTTTTTTAAATCAAACATGATTCCTAGCTTTTGTATAACTAGCATGAACGTTACTTTGGGAGCTAATGAGTTTTATTGGCCCAGCTATTATGTAATAAATTTTTTCTTGCCAGCTGTAGTTAAACATTTCTGGGTTATTTTCTAGTGCAAATATAAGTAAGGGGGGTATTGCAAGTGGTAACCTTAATAAACAACTGTTTAAAACAATTTTCTCACTGAAAATAGTACAAATGCAATTTAATTTTAAGTAGAAATAAGCAGATGAAAATAAAAATAAGGTCTACTCATCTATTTCAGATAAAACCCACTACTAAATTTCCAGCTGGGAAAAACAAGAAATACACTACAGCAAAAATAGAAGGCATTTCCTGGAAACTTTGGTGGTATTATTATTAAAATATTTGCAAATTCTTGAGATCCACCTATTGGGAAATTATCACTGGTCTCCATTTGCACCCTTGAGAGTCAGAGGCACACAGTGTTATTGTGTCCTGCACAGCATGCTTACAAAATCATAGACTGTCAAAATCAAGCATGCAGACTGCAAATAAAAAGCGAGAGCATCTTGGAATTAAACCCAAGAGATTAAGATCAGAAGAGTCTACACCTTGAATTCTGCTGAGAGAGAAACCTGTGATTTCCTATTGGTTTTTTATAGGTTTTGAAGTGATCTATCCTGGACAATCTTCTTCCATGTGGGGCTCAGATAAACAGTAAAAGTCAGTTGAGTTCATTCATTATTCTTTTGTTATTTATCACAAAATACTTGAATCAAGATTTCACAGAAAATTTCCCAGTAAGTCTGTTAGCAACCAGCTGAGCCATATTCAGGGTTTATCTGAACATCTGAGTCTACTGAGAGAATTCTACATATGCATCCACATGTGAAACTGTGAAGAATATAGTGAAATGGAAAATATGTTCCTCAGAACTTTGGTGTGCTCAGTAAAATCTTCATCTAGTACCTAAGCATTTGAGAGCAACATTTGATAAAGTAGCCATGGCTAGGGAGCAGGGAGGTAGCTTTTACCATTTTTTCTTTTCCTTTTTTTCCACATGCTTCTCCAAACCTGGGAGTTACAAAGATGCACTCAAAGGATCAGGCATCTTAATGACTTTAACAATATAAGAAAACATTTCCAGCCTCCCTGGTGGCGCAGTGGTTGAGAGTCCGCCTGCCGATGCAGGGGACACGAGTTCGTGCCCCCGTCCGGGAGGATCCCACGTGCCGCGGAGCGGCTAGGCCCGTGGGCCATGGCCGCTGGGCCTGCGCTTCCGGAGCTTGCGCTCCGCAGTGGGAGAGGCCGCAGCAGTGGGAGGCCTGCGTACCGCAAAAAAAAAAAAAAAGAGAGAGAAAAGAAAACATTTCAAGAACGTTTTAAAAAACACTTGGACATTGAGATAAGATGCCCATGAGAACTAAGCTTACATTGTTTCTAACACAATTATGGAATTTATATTGCATATCTCTTATATAGATGTGCCTAGTAGACAAAAATAACGTCTCACATATATCTAAGGCAAGTCTTCTATACCAGTTTTAAGGAGAAAACAATGTTGAAAAGGGTGGATTTGTATAAAAAGGAAACAAACCAGGTGTCCTTAAAGGTCAAATTTGATTTGAACACCAGAGTATCCTCAACCATTTAAAGGATTAATTTCAAGGGAATATTTTATGCTGTTAGAATCATAGTGACTCTATATTTGGAAGAGAACACAAAATTGTTTGGTCCATGTCAATGCTTTTCAATTAGGGTTCGTCTACACATTGCAAGTCTGCAACCCACTGATAATCTAAAAACAAAGATATTCTTAACCACCTGAATGAACACCTTATAACTGCCATGTGGTTGGAAAATTTTAAATTACAATTGTGTTTACAATCATGTAAGTGTCAAAAACTATAAATCTGAGCCAGTAAGAGAACTGTGTCAGTCTGTTAGTGGCTAAAAACATCAAGGTGCCTTGCAGTTTGAATAGGGAAAGGAAATGGGAGACATAAGTTACTACATAGTGTAGATAAGATAACATAAAAATCTGTTTTAATCATCATTACCATATTTGTGTTGCTTACAGCAATTTAGTTTCAGCCAAAATACATCATTTACCATAACACGAAATTATTTAAATTAACCTGAGGTTGATACCTCGCTAAGAGTTGACAAAAGCTCAAGAAACCTTTAGAGGATGCCATCACAACTCTGAGAATTTATTGAGAAGATGAGAAGATTCTCTGAAGGAAATGTATAGGAGTAGAGAATGCCTTGGTGTTTCTTCTCCACTCTATCCCATTCTCCCAGTCCAAGTAAGAAGGGTAATCTGAGTGCCCTGCTATGATATTTGGGGCAACATTTTTTCAGAATGCAAGGCTGACCTCTTATTTCCTGTTAGATGATAGACAAGCTGCAAAAAGCCAGACCCATGTAAGGTTAGAGAAGAGCATTGGAGATTTCTCTGAAGCTTGGGAATGAAGGGAAACAGGTGCTTGTCTCTAGTTAGGATGAATCTGAAGATTAGAGACTGCTTGGAGTGCCCTTGATGATTGAATAGGGATAAACAGCATAACTGAGAAAATCCTGAAAATTCAGAGCTCAACAGAGTGACATAGTGAACTTTTCTAGGGACCAAGTGGACACTCAGAAGTGACTAGGGCTAGGTTGATCCTGAAAGGAGATTTCTAAAACACCCCCGGGGTGTTGTTCACGAGGGTGGGAGCTGGGAGTCCTTTGGAGAAAGCATGATCAGCATCAGGAAACAGCACACCGTGAAGCAGTCAAGTATGTCTTTGTCCTTTCCTTCTAAACACCATTTCTCAAGTTCCAGACCCTGAGGACCCAGGGGCAGCCGAGGTGCAGAACAGGCCATGAAGCAGGGAAAGCTAGAAGAGAACATACTCTCTTCTCTATGGGAACTACAGAACTGAAGTTTAGGACTGAACTGAAGGAGGAGGCCAACATAACTGACGAAATTAACACCAATTACTATTTAATCAATCTACATTAAATTACAATATTAATAACAATATAATTAATCTTGAATTAAGAGGCCGAAGTTTTTATTTAGCTCTTAATTGGATATACACATATGTATATTTCCTTTCAGGCTCATTGAAGAACATTTTTAAATAACTTAAATAATTTTGGAATTATGAACAAATTGCAAGTACAACTAACTTTTTCCTGAATCATTTGAAAGTAAGTTGATGATGCAATGGCCCATCATGCTCAAATACTTTGGCATGCAATTTCTATAAGTAAGGATTTTTTCTGCATAATTATAACTATCAAAATCTGGAAATCAATACTGACTCATGACTAGCATCAAATCCTCAGATTTTGGTTTAATTTTAAATTTTTGTAAGTATTAAAGATTTATATCTTATTTATTTTGCTTTATGGGTATACTTATTTAAATAACAGTAACATTATAATAAAGTTAATTTTAAATACTGAGGTCTTTAAGGGTCCATGTATAACCCAAGTTTAGGGGAAATAAAAACAATGAACTATTAAAATCCATTCATAGATACATGTATATGTATAACTGAATCACTTTGCTGTACACTTGAAACTAACACACAATTGTTAATCAACTATGCTCCAATATAAAATAAAAATTTTTTAAAGAAAATCCACTCATGTTACATACAAAAAATGCTGTATTCTAGAAAGGTGGAGTGACTACAGTTTTCTGGTGGCAGATCCAGAAGCCAAATAAAATGTCACAGCTCAAAACTTTGCTCTCATTCACCCAAAAGACAATCTGCTAGTTGTGCTAAACTCCCTCCTCTCTACCTCCCAAGGCTGGGGTAGGGAGTAATAATCATAATCTTAATAACAACAACAGGTACCAAGTACATACGATGTGCCAGGAATCAGCCCAAGTGTTGTGTGTGTATCATTTCTTTTCCTTCTCACGACAATACTATGAAGGAAATTTTATAGGTACCTTACTTTAAAATGTAAGGAAACTGAGGAGTGAAAAACTAAAGGAAATTTACTCAAGGTTATATGATTTCCAGGTGGTGAGGTCAGCATAGGAAGAGGCAGGCAGACACCCCAGCTGAGGTTCTTAACTACCAGGCCACACTGTCCTGCTGCCGGCCCTCTTGAATTCTGCTCAGATAGTGTTGAAATTATCTCTGTGTGTTTTATTATTTGTTTTTCACTTCTCTCTCTCTCACAAGTATAAACACATCAAGGATGAGAATTCTTTTGCATCTTTTTTTCATGTGTCTAACAAACATGCTATTGGACGCAAGGAAGGAGTCAGTAAATATTGTACCTGAAATAATTAATTCAAAATATTGCGTGAAAGGGAGAAGGAAAGAATGCTAACTGCAAAAATCAAAATGAAGCTGGATGTTAGAAGGATGAAAGTCTGACCCCAGTAACAAAAGACTTGAGTTTGCGAATAAATCTGAAGGTCCAAAGGAAGGTTAAAGTTCTTAAGTTCTCTGCAGGAGATCGCTGAGGGCCTGAATCAGCAGATGGAAATATTCAACTTCATGAGACATATAGAGAAACAATGGCACTAAGAAGGAAACAATAATTAAAGAAAGAAAGAGAGGGAGGGAGGAAGGAAGGAAGGAAGGAAGGAAAAAAGAAAGAATATGGATGAAGTAGGAGATCGTGAAATGACTTGACAACAGGATTAGGAATTAACTATAATGACTGATTTTCCATTGTTCAGAATCAACTTGGAGGAAGGCTGAATAGCTCTGAGGACTTCTGGCCAGGATTCAGATTACATGTAAAGCTATTACAGTGGTGGTGACCACAACTACAAGATAAAAAAGCCTACTGTTTTAATAGCTTGAATTTGACAATACATTTAGTCAAAATGGGCAGTCATATCAGGTTGACAGTTTTGCCTCAACTGATCTAATTTGTTGGCTGATTAAATTGACTTGAAAAGTTTTTCTTAACATGGGTGCACACAAATATAGTCAGAATCAACCAATCCAAGAGCTGGTATTTATTGAATGTATCTATGGATTAGCATATCTGTTAAGTAAATTAACATACTTGGGGGAATTTGTAACTTTCAGCAGATGTTTGGCTACTGGCAATAAATAATTATATCACTCCTAAACATTCTGTACAGTCACAGCTTTGCTAAACTGATAATATAAAGAGTACAGCAAGGATGAAAGAATAATTTTTACATTCCAGTAAAACTCTGGCTCAAAAGCAAATTTTAAAACACCCCGTTTAAAAGCCTACCAGCAAACAGTGTGGAGGAGTATTGAATCCTGTTCTACATAGCACTGCTAACGCAGCTGAAAGGAGGAAATGGGTTGAGTTTTTTAAAGGTAAAGAGATGAAAATAAAAAGGAAAGCAGGTCACATAAACTGAAACGGTCCATTGAGGAGCTTGTCACAGAGCACACGAGGTCTGGCTGTGAAAATAAAAACCTCTGACAATCCTGATTAAATCTAAAAACAAAATAAATAACATAGGAAAATACAATCTACATTATTAGGTAGCAAAGAGCAGATCCTGGCAGGAGAACTAAGGGCCACGCTTTCTGCAGTTGGCTTGCTGAGCCAGCAGTTTGCAGGTTCAGGGTTGGAGCAAGAAAAATAACTGCCCTGGGTCTGACCACGCAGTGAGGCTCAAGCAGCTGCAGCAGCCGATTTGAGAACCTTGTTTCAGTGGCTTTGTTTGTGAGAAAAGACTAACTAGTGAGGACAGAGACAGGGGTTTAATGTGAAGGTTGGTCAAGCCTGCAGACATTTTTCTTGAAATGGAAAACTTTTCACGTTGAAGAGTAAGTTTCAACATTCTTTATTTCTTGGGATAGAAAAACAGATCATTATCCCATCAACACCAACACATTCAGTAGAAATATGAAGATTCGTTTTTGCATTTGTAAAGATGTATGAGAGTGTGTGTTGTTTATCCTTTAAAGTACCTGCCTTTGACGACAAGGTCTGTGCCTTTCGTGAAGTTTGATGAGAGCCCAGGCATTGGCATGGACAGGTGGCTCCTATAAATATTTGAGTGATTCCCCTGGTCCTTGAATTTTTGCCACCAGATGAAAAGGAAATATTGATGCCTAGCGTTCTCCCCAGAAGTCCCTGAAAGGCAATGGCTCCACCAGAGAAGTCTGTCTGGCTCTAACACAGAGCTTCATGTCTCTATTTTTCAGCACAGAAAGCAGAATGAGAAAATACTGAAGGGAGGACAGGACCATCATTCCACATTGTCAATTCATGAGCTACAGATAGGGCATGTAAAGCACAGTGTCGCAATCGCCTGAAATTCCAACCCCTGACTCCACAAATCAGCCAAGGTGCTTGTGCCTGGTGGTGAAGCTCTAAACTGCTGTAACAGGGAAGCATCTACTCATGTATTTTTGTTTAGATGGAATGGTAGACAAATCCAGTTAGCCATATGTGCTTAGTTTTTTCTTTTCCGATTTCAGTGTCTAGGAGGATTAAGCAAACACTATCTACAAGTAGCTAATAATCATCCCAAGAATATTCTTCTTAAATATGCTCAAAATAACACAATATGCCATATTTTTTGCATGTGTTCCTAAATTTAAAGAATTAACATAAAGACTCCTACTGTTCAGTGATTCTGCAATATGCTTTTGCATTCAATATTCAATTTTGAGATCTGCCCATGTTGATACTTAGCCCGCTGAAAGTGGGGAGGCCTGATTCTACTAAAAGAATTAGGTGTCATAATTCCAAACCAGGAAAGTCATCTACACAACGGTAACCAGACACCCAAATTCCAAGGCAAAGTTCAAAGTGAGATGTGCCATTGAAACCTACCCCAGCCACTGCGTATTATCACCAGCTGATCACCAGCACTCTGAGACTTTGTTTTCCTAATATGGGACAGAGATGATTTGAAATTTTTCAGCTTTAAAAGGCTTACCTTCTTCCTTCAAACACGTCCATCAAAGTTTAGATGCTGTGTTGGGTGGGCTCCGCCTTGCCCTAAAAATGACTTCCACTCAGCACTCAAGCTTTGGTCTTTGAGTTTTTATTTCTAGCTCTAGATTACTCTACATGCTGTATGATATCCCTTTGTATGAATCTTCCAAAATTTATTTCTCTATTCACACAGTGATGAATATTTGGAGTTGTTTTCATTTATTTTCTAATTACTATACAAATAATGCTACACTGAAAACCGTTGTTTGTGTTTTTCTGTATATAATACCACAAGGATGTGATGACAAAATCAGTCCCAACTGTCAAAAGAAGTTCATGTCAGTTATTCAGTTAAATACTCAGCTGGCATTAATGTTTTACTGTCAAATAAGCACCCGCAACACCCTCAGAGATCTTAAATATCACAGTCCCACAATATTTCCTCTAAATAAATTTTCTGAGTTGCCTTGTTTACAAGTCTTTATGGTTGATCTCCTTTCAAGCCATGTATGTTCAGTTTTCTCTTTCAAAATTTGTTTCTTGTGAGTATACACGTTCCCTATCAGGTGTATCACCAAGAAATTCCTGAATCCATGTGTATGTATATAGGGAATAGGGGAGTATAAGTCTTGAATTCACTGAGTCATTTTTTAAAAATCCTCTAATTTTGGTGTTTAAGGAAATGAGGATGGTCATGAGCAACCCAAGCTACTAAGCCTCCTTCCTGCATTGCAATTCTTTAAGATAGCAAAGTTGTTTGTTTTTTTTAATAGAATTCTTTGGCCTTTTTAAATTATAGAATATACCTGAAAATGGAATTTTTGATACTAGCATATGGACATATTCAAATTTAGTAACTATTACCAAAATACTCAAAGTTTTGGTCTCCTTTATTCTCTTATCATCAGTGAATGAGAGTGATGTCTTTTAAATTTGCTGACGATCTTTTGAATAGTCCATTTTGATGTCGTTTAATTTATCCTTTTTTTCTTTGTGATTTGTATTTTATTGTGAACTTATTTTTTATTATTAAGATACTTTCTTCTAATAAATGTAAAGTAAAATGAATATGATATATATATTAGAGAAAGAGACGGAGACAGACGATAGATGAATAAATAACTTCATCTAGAAAGGCCAAAAAATTGCATTGTTTTATGAAAATGTCCCAATATGCCCTCACATGCACTGAATATCATTGATATGTCTTTTAATTTTTGTTCAATTTGATAGACCAAAAAAGGTACCTTAATGTTTCAAATTACATTTACATTTATGAATAAAATAATTGAAATTCTTTCTACATTATTGACTATTCTGAGTTTTTTTTCTGTGTGAATTCTGCTTATGTTTATTTTCATTGAGACACCAGTGTTATTTTTATTTTGTAATATTCTTTATGGCAAGGGTCTTGAATCCTTTTTCTTTAAATAATTTCTAAAAATATTTGTTTAAAATGATTTGGGAAATCAGATATCTTGTATTTCTAAAGTAGATACTTTCACATTTACTTTTCTTGTTGATTTCTTCCATTGCTTTTATTAGTTTTATTTATTTTAGGATCTCAGATTCACAGAGATGGTTTCTTTTGTCTCAGTTTAAGTCAAGTTGTTATCTCACAGAGATGGTTTCTTTTGCCTCAGTTTAAGTCTAGTTGTTATCTCCATGTACTGCCCTGTACTTTTAAACATTTTTTATTTTATTTATTTATCTCCACTCCCATCTCCCTTGGGTCCCAATCCTGCACACTTCAAAATTATATGGGATCTTTTGTGTACATATATTTTTAATTTACAGAAATGAAAGTGGTCTCTAAAGCTCATTATGATATTTATTCTATAAAATCTCTTATCATTCAAGAGCTGATTTCATACCTCTTAGGTTTGTTCTTGATCTAAAAAGAATGTACCTAAGTTTTTTTTTTCTACTGAGTGAGAAATGACTTAGTGAGTCAAGAACATTCTTTCTATTACAAATTTTATGAGAAAGTTTGTTACTACTAGTTGTTTAATTTTATCAAATGATTTTTCTGTAGCCATAAAATGATTGTGTGTAATTTTACTTTTAGTCTATCTACATGAAGAACATTGATAGAATTTCTGATGTTTACTCACTAACTGGACCATAATAACTTGTTTTAAAAATATTTTTGTGTTCAGAATTTTTATATCTACATAAATTACATTAACCTCTAGCTTTATATTTTGAACTACCCTATCTGTTGTAGAATCAAGATCCCACTAATCTCATAAAATCAGTTTTGTATCAACTTGTTTTAGATAAGGTTATCCATTCTTTGAAATTTTAGTGGAACTCACCCATAAAACTATTTAGACATTGGACTTTTTGCAGGGAGGAGTAAAGGGAAGATTTTCATAACTATTTTAGTCTATTTACTTAGTGATTATTAGAATATTTAACTGTTTTATTTCTTTTTTTTTTTTTTTTTTGCGGTACGTGGGCCTCTCACTGCTGCGGCCTCTCCCATTGTGGAGCACAGGCTCCGGACGCGCCGGCTCAGTGACCATGGCTCACGGGCCCAGCCGCTCTGCGGCATGTGGGATCTTCCCGGACCGGGGCACGAACCCGTGTCCCCTGCATCGGCAGGTGGACTCTCAACCACTGCGCCACCAGGGAAGCCCTGTTTTATTTCTTAATGTTACCAATTTTGGAATTTTGTTTAATAAAGGTACCCATTTCATCTAGGTGTTAGCAGTTTATTGACTAAGTTGGACCTGGTAAGGTGTAAGGAGAAAGAAACTTTATCTTTTCCTCACCATTGCCTTTTTACACTCTGCTGAATAGCTTGTCACTCTTCTAGATAAAGTCTTGTATTTTTCTTGTCACAATTAACATACTAACATACTAACAGTTACATTCAAATCTAATCACATCTTCTCATTCCATTTGAAACTTAACTCCTTGTTCAACTCAGGTCTGAGTTTCTTCTCTTTCTTCTGCAGAGGCTTTTTCCTCTTTTTCCTCCAGTAATCACTATGCTGTCTCTAACCCCATCAGAGGTGAAGGGAAGAAGAGAGAAGAACAGAGGTAAAGGCAAAAAGATCTCTCTTGACCAGTACCATTGTAATCTGTTCTTGATGACCTTTGAGTGTGGCCAGTGACTGATGTCAACTATTTTGTGGAGCACTTACTTAGGGGGTTCATTCAGGATCTGTTTCCGAGGAGCCACCACTTACAGGTCCCTCATATTGGACACCCTGTCTCTGGGCAGCAAGTTATGACTCTTTCCTCAGCTATTGGCTTCTGGTATGCACCCCACACAAACTCCATCCTTGGGGCTCTCCCACCCCTTCAGGTTTCCTCTTGGAATTAGGGACCATAGAGGAAGCTCATATTCACCACAGCACCCCCTCAAGCTCTATAAAGACTGTTATATAATGTTGGCTCTGATACACTGGTTTGTTCTTAACACAGTCATCTTTAAAATACATTTTCAGGATTTCCCTGGTGGTGCAGTGGTTAAGAATCCACCTGCCAATGTGGGGGATGCGGGTTTGATCCCTGGTCCTGGAAGATCCCACATGCTGCGGAGCAACTAAGCCTGTCTGCCGCAACTACTGAGCCCGTGTTGCAACTACTGAGCCAGTGTGCTGCAACAACTGAAACTCATGCTCCTAGAACCTGTGCTCCACAACAAGAGAAGCCACCGCAATGAGAAGCCCACATAGCCCCTGCTTGCCACAAGTAGAGAAAGCCTACGTGCAGCAATGAAGACCCAACGCAGCCAATAAATTTTAAAATACATATATATATATATATAATATTTTTCCAGGACAAAGTGAAATACTAGTTCAATCCAAAGAGACATGCAAATCAAATTCCCCAGGCTGTCTTAAAGAACTCATCAACTGTTTGGGAATGGAGAGAAATATAATCTCACTCCATCAGTTCTCCATCTAAAGAAACCCTTTTTCTCCAGTTCTCTACTTTTGCAGCACTCTTAATTCCCCATGTAGTCTGGACCTGAGAATGAGCTAAACAATGGAAGAAAAAGTGGTTTAACAAGCTCTTACCATGTCCTACACTGAAATACAACAACTATTGCTCTGCTTAGAGTCACTGCTGAAACTCTAAGGGGAGAAGGTAAGTACAATGAGACAGCTTCGTGATTCATAGCTTTGCTAATTTACTTGTGTTTCTTAGTGAGGTCCTTTTTATCTTAGTATCTCTCGTGATTATTATTTCCTTTTCATTCGTTCTATAGTTTATCTGGATCTTCTCTTTTTTCAGATTAGTCTTACCAAAGATGTTTTTCTCATTATTTTTAATATTTTTTTTACATCTTTATTGGAGTATAATTGCTTTACAATGGTGTGTTAATTTCTGCTTTATAACAAAGTGAATCAGTTATACATATACATATGTTCCAATATCTCTTCCCTCTTGCGTCTCCCTCCCTCTCACCCTCCCTATCTCACCCCTCCAGGTGGTCACAAAGCACCGAGCTGATCTCCCTGTGCTATGCGGATGCTTCCCACTAGCTATCTACCTTACCTTTGGTAGTGTATATATGTCCATGCCTCTCTCTTGCTTTGTCACAGCTTACCCTTTCCCCTCCCCATATCCTCAAGTCCATTCTCTAGTAGGTCTGTGTCTTTATTTCTGTCGTACCACTAGGTTCTTCATGACATTTTTTTTCCTTAAATTCCATGTATATGTGTTAGCATACGATATTTGTCTTTCTCTTTCGGACTTACTTCACTCTGTATGACAGACTCTAGGTCTATCCACCTCATTACAAATAGCTCAATTTCGTTTCTTTTTATGGCTGAGTAATATTCCATTGTATATATGTGCCACATCTTCTTTATCCATTCATCCGATGAAGGACACTTAGGTTGTTTCCATCTCCGGGCTATTGCAAATAGAGCTGCAATGAACATTTTGGTACATGACTCTTTTTGAATTATGGTTTTCTCAGGGTATATGCCCAGTAGTGGGATTGCTGGGTCATAAGGTAGTTCTATTTGTAGTTTTTTAAGGAACCTCCATACTGTTCTCCATAGTGGCTGTACCAATTCACATTCCCACCAGCAGTGCAAGAGTGTTCCCTTTTCTCCACACCCTCTCCAGCATTTATTGTTTCTAGATATTTTGATGATGGCCATTCTGACAGGTGTGAGATGATATCTCATTGTAGTTTTGATTTGCATTTCTCTAATGATTAATGATGTTGAGCATTCTTTCATGTGTTTGTTGGCAGTCTGTATATCTTCTGTGGAGAAATGTCTATTTAGGTCTCCTGCCCATTTTTGGATTGGGTTGTTTGGTTTTTTGTTATTGAGCTGCATGAGCTACTTATAAATTTTGGAAATTAATCCTTTGTCAGTTGCTTCATTTGCAAATATTTTCTCCCATTCTGAGGGCTGTCTTTTGGTCTTGTTTATGGTTTCCTTTGCTGTGCAAAAGCTTTGAAGTTTCATTAGGTCCCATTTGTTTATTTTTGTTTTTATTTCCATTTCTCTAGGAGGTAGGTCAAAAAGGATCATGCTGTAATTTATGTCATAGAGTGTTCTGCCTATGTTTTCCTCTAAGAGTTTGATAGTTTCTGGCCTTACATTTAGGTCTTTAATCCATTTTGAGCTTATTTTTGTGTACAGTGTTAGGGAGTGATCTAATCTCATACTTTTACATGTACCTGTCCAGTTTTCCCAGCACCATTTATTGAAGAGGCTGTCCTTTCTCCACTGTACATTCCTGCCTCCTTTATCAAAGATAAGGTGACCATATGTGCGTGGGTTTATCTCTGGGCTTTCTATCCTGTTCCATTGATCTATCTTTCTGTTTTTGTACCAGTACCATACTGTCTTGATTACTGTAGCTTTGTAGTATAGTCTAAAGTCAGGGCGCCTCATTCCTCCAGCTCCGTTTTTCGTTCTCAAGATTGCTTTGGCTATTAGGTGTCTTTTGTGTTTCCATACAAATTGTGAAAATTTTTGTTCTAGTTCTGTGAAAAATGCCATTGGTAGTTTGATAGGGATTGCATTGAATCTGTAGATTGCTTTGGGTAGTATAGTCATTTTCACAACGTTGATTCTTCCAATCCAAGAACATGGTATATCTCTCCATCTATTTGTATCATCTTTAATTTCTTTCATCAGTGTCTTATAATTTTCTGCATACAGGTCTTTTGTCTCCTTAGGTAGGTTTATTCCTAGATATTTTATTCTTTTTGTTGCAGTGGTAAATGGGAGTGTTTTCCTGATTTCTCACATTAGTGTATAGGAATGCCAGAGATTTCTGTACATTAATTCTGTATCCTGCTACTTTACCAAATTCATTGATTAGCTCTAGTAGTTTTCTGGTAGCATCTTTAGGATTCTCTATGTATAGTATCATGTCATCTGCAAACAGTGACAGCTTTACTTCTTCTTTTCCGATTTGGATTCCTTTTATTTCCTTTTCTTCTCTGATTGCTATGGCTAAAACTTCCAAAACTATGTTGAATAATAGTGGTGAGAGTGGGCAACCTTGTCTTGTTCCTGATCTTAGTGGGAATGCTTTCAGTTTTTCACCATTGAGGACAATGTTGGCTGTGGGTTTGTCATATATGGCCTTTATTATGCTGAGGAATGTTCCCTCTATGCCTACTTTCTGCAGGGTTTTTATCATAAATGGGTGTTGAATTTTGTCGAAGCTTTCTCTGCATCTATTGAGATGATCATATGGTTTTTCTCCTTCAATTTGTTAATATGGTGTATCACGTTGATTGATTTGCGTATATTGAAGAATCCTTGCATTCCTGGAATAAACCCCACTTGACCATGGTGTATGATCTGTTTAATGTGCTGTTGGATTCTGTTTGCTAGTATTTTGTTGAGGACTTTTGCATCTATGTTCATCAGTGATATTGGCCTGTAGTTTTCTTTCTTTGTGACATCTTTGTCTGGTTTTGGTATCAGGGTGATGGTGGCCTTGTAGAATGAGTTTGGGAGTGTTCCTCCCTCTGCTATATTTTGGAAGAGTTTGAGAAGGATAGGTGTTAGCTCTTCTCTAAATGTTTGACAGAATTTGCCTGTGAAGCCATCTGGTCCTGGGCTTTTGTTTGTTGGAAGATTTTTAATCACACTTTCAATTTCAGTGCTTGTGATTGGTCTGTTCATATTTTCTATTTCTTCCTGATTCAGACTTGGCAGGTTGTGCATTTCTAAGAATTTGTCCATTTCTTCCGGGTTGTCCATCTTATTGGCATAGAGTTGCTTGTAGTAATCTCTCATGATCTTTTGTATTTCTGCAGTGTCAGTTGTTACTTCTCCTTTTTCATTTCTAATTCTATTGATTTGAGTCTTCTCCCTTTTTTTCTTGATGAGTCTAGCTAATGGTTTATCAATTTTGTTTATCTTCTCAATGAAACAGCTTTTAGTTTTATTGACCTTTGCTATCATTTCCTTCATTTCTTTTTCATTTATTTCTGATCTGATTTTTATGATTTCTTTCCTTCTGCTAAATTTGGGGGTTTTTTTGTTCTTCTTTCTCTAATTGCTTTAGGTGCAAGGTTAGGTTGTTTATTCGAGATGTTTCCTGTTTCATAAGGTAGGATTGTATTGCTATAAACTTCCCTCTTAGAACTGCTTTTTCTGCATCCCATAGATTTTGGGTCGTCGTGTCTCCATTGTCATTTGTTTCTAGGTATTTTTTGATTTCCTCTTTGATTTCTTCAGTGATCACTTCATTATTAAGTAATGTATGGTTTAGCCTCCATGTGTTTGTATTTTTTACAGATCTTTTCCTGTAATTGATATCTAGTCTCATAGCATTGTGGTCGGAAAAGATACCTGATACAACTTGAATTTTCTTAAATTTACCAAGGCTTGATTTGTGACCCAAGATATGATCTATCCTGGAGAATGTTCCATGAGCACTTGAGAAAAATGTGTATTCTGTTGTTTTTGGATGGAATGTCCTATAAATATCAATTACGTCCATCTTGTTTAATGTATCATTTAAAGCTTGTGTTTCCTTATTTATTTTAATTTTGGATGATCTGTCCATTAGTGAAAGTGGGGTGTTAAAGTCCCCTACTATGAATGTGTTACTGTTGATTTCCCCTTTTATGGCTGTTAGTATTTGCCTTATGTATTGAGGTTGGGTGCATAAATATTTACAATAGTTATATCTTCTTCTTGGATTGATCCCTTGATCATTGTGTAGTGTCCTTCTTTGTCTCTTCTAATATTCTCTATTTTAAAGTCTATTTTGTCTGATATGAGAATTGCTACTGCAGCTTTCTTTTGGTTGCCATTTGCATGAAATATCTTTTTCCATCCCCTTACTTTCAGTCTGTATGTGTCTGTAGGTCTGAAGTGGGTCTCTTGTAGACAGCTAACATATGGGTCTTGTTTTTGTATCCATTCAGCTAACCCGTGTCTTTTGGTGGGAGCATTTAGTCCATTTACATTTAAGGTAACTATCAATATGTATGTTCCTATTCCCATTTTCTATATTGTTTTGGGTTTGTTATTGTAGGTCTTTTTCTTCTCCTATGTTTCTTACCTAGAGAAGTTCCTTTAGCAGGTGTTGTAAAGCTGGTTTGATGGTGCTGAACTCTCTCAGCTTTTGCTTGTCTGTAAAGGTTTTAATTTCTCCATCAAATCTGAATGAGATCCTTGCTGGGTAGAGTAATCTTGGTTGCAGGTTTTTCTCCTTCATCACTTTAAATATGTCCTGCCAGTCCCTTCTGGCTTGCAGAGTTTCTGCTGAAAGTTCAGCTGTTAACCTTATGGGGATTCCCTTGTGTGTTATTTGTTGTTTTTCCCTTGCTGCTTTTAATATGTTTTCTTTGTATTTAATTTTTGACAGTTTGATTAATGTGTCTTGGCGTATTTCTCCTTGTATTTATCCTGTATGGGACTCTCTGTGCTTCCTGGACTTGATTAACTATTTCCTTTCCCATATTAGGGAAGTTTTCAATATAATCTCTTCAAATATTTTCTCAGTCCCTTTCTTTTTCTCTTCTTCTTCTGGAACCCCTATAATTCGAATGTTGGTGCATTTGATGTTGTCCCAGAGGTCTCTGAGACTGTCCTCAGTTCTTTTCATTCTTTTTTCTTTATTCTGCTCTGCAGTAGTTATTTCCACTATTTTATCTTCCAGGTCACTTATCTGTTCTTCTGCCTCTGTTATTCTGCCATTGATCCCATCTAGAGTATTTTTCATTTCATTTATTGTGTTGTTCATCACTGTTTGCTTCATCTTTAGTTCTTCTGGGTCCTTGTTAAATGTTTCTTGCATTTTGTCTATTCTATTTCCAAGATTTTGGATCATCTTTACTATCATTATTCTGAATTCTTTCTCAGGTAGACTGCCTATTTCCTCTTCATTTGTTAGGTCTGGTGGGTTTTTATCTTGCTCCTTCATCTGTGGTGTGTTTTTCTGTCTTCCCATTTTGCTTATCTTACTGTGTTTGGGGTCTCCTTTTTGCAGGCTGCAGGTTCATAGTTCCCGTTGTTTTTGGTGTCTGTCTGCAGTGGCTAAGGTTGGTTCAGTGGGTTGTGTAGACTTCCTGGTGGAGGGAACTAGTACCTGTGTTCTGGTGGATGAGGCTGGATCTTGTCTTTCTGGTGGGCAGGTCCACGTCTGGTGGTGTGTTTTGGGGTGTCTGTGGACTTATTATGATTTTAGGCAGCCTCTCTGCTAATGGGTGGGGTTGTATTCCTGTCTTGCTAGTTGTTTGGCATAGGATGTCCAGCACTGTAGCTTACTGTTCATTGAGTGAAGCTGGGTGCTGGTGTTGAGATGGAGATCTCTGGGAGATTTTCGCCATTTGATATTATGTGGTGCTGGGAGGTCTCTTGTGGGCCAGTGTCCTGAAGTTGGCTCTCCCTCTTCAGAGGCACAGCACTGACTCCTGGCTGCAGCACCAAGAGCCTTTCATCCACACGGCTCAGAATAAAAGGGAGAAAAAGTAGAAAGAAAGAATTAGTAGAAGTAGAAAGAGAGAAAGAAGGAAAGAAAGGAGGGAGGGAGGAAGGAAGGAAGGAAGGAGGGAAGGAAGGAAAAAAAGAAAGGAGATAAAGTAAAATAAAATAAAGTAAGATAAAATATAATAAAGTTATTAAAATAAAAAAATAATTAAGAGAAAAAAAATTTTTTAAATAAAGCAGACGGATAGAACCCTAGGACAAATGGTGGAAGCAAAGCTATACAGACAAAATCTCACACAGAAGGATACACATACACACTCACAAAAAGAGGAAAAGGGGAAAAAATCATAAATCTTGCTCTCAAAGTCCACCTCCCTAATTTGGGATGATTGGTTGTCTATTCAGGTATTCCACAGATGCAGCGTACATCAAGTTGATTGTGGAGCTTTAATCCGCTGCTTCTGAGGCTGCTGGGAGAGATTTCCCTTTCTCTTCTTTGTTCTCACAGCTCCCAGGGGCTCAGCTTTGGATTTGGCCCCGCCTCTGCGTGTAGGTCGCCGGAGGGCGTCTGTTCTTCGCTCAGACAGGACGGGGTTAAAGGAGTCGCTGATTGGGGGCTTTGGCTCACTCAGGCTGGGGGGAGGGAGGGGCACGCAGTGCGGGGCAAGCCTGCGGCGGCAGAGGCCTGCGTGACGTTGCAACAGCCTGAGGCGCACCGTGCGTTCTCCCGGAGGAGTTGACCCTGGATCCCGGGACACTGGCAGTGGCGGGCTGCACAGGCTCCCCGGAAGGGGGGTGTGGATAATGACCTGTGCTCGCACACAGGCTTCTTGGTGGCGGCAGCAGCAGCCTTGGCGTCTCACGTCCGTCTCTGGGGTCCGCGCTTTTAGCCGCGGCTCGCGCCCGTCTGTGGAGCTCCTTTAAGCAGCGCTCTTAATCCCCTCTCCTCGCGCACCAGGAAACAAAGAGGTAAGAAAAAGTCTCTTGCCTCTTCGGCAGGTCCAGACTTTTCCCCGGACTCCCTCCCAGCTAGCCGTGGCGCACTAACCCCCTGCAGGCTGTGTTCAAACCGCCAACCCCAGTCCTCTCCCGGCGCTCCGAACGAAGCCCGAGCCTCAGCTCCCAGCCCCGCCCGCCCCGGCGGGGGAGCAGACAAGCCTCTCGGGCTGGTGAGTGCCGGTCGGCCCTGATCCTCTGTGCGGGAATCTCTCCGCTTTGCCCCCCGCACCCCTGTGGCTGCGCTTTCCTCCGCGGCCCTGAAGCTTCCCCCTCCGCCACCCGCAGTCTCCGCCCGCGAAGGGGTTTCCTAGTGTGTGGAAAGCTTTCCTCCTTCACAGCTCCCTCCCACAGGTGCAGGTCCCGTCCCTATTCTTTTGTCTCTGTTTATTCTTTTTTCTTTTGCCCTACCCAGGTACGTGGGGGGCTTCTTGCGTTTTGCGAGGTCTGAGGTCTTCTGCCAGCATTCAGTAGGTGTTCTGTAGGAGTTGTGCCATGTGTAGATGTATTTCTGGTGTATCTGTGGGGAGGAAGGTGATCTTCGCGTCTTACTCTCCCGCCATCCTCCCGGAAGCCCTCTCATTATTTTTAAACGTGTTTTATTTTGTTCGCACTTCTTTGATTTTGTTCTGTATTTCAGAGATGTTTAGTCAATTTTTAAGTTTTTGTGCTTACTCTGTTTCTATTTTTCTATATTCTTGAGGTTAGCTAATATGTTCTTTTTCCAACATTCTTTGTGTTTCATTAAATGTCTTAAAAGATATAAATTTCTGAGATCTACCCTGGTTAAATCTCACAAATATGGATATGTGGTATTTTTACTGCATTCAGTATTTCATAATTTTCCATGTGTTTCTCTTCAATAAAACCAATATTGGGCTTCCCTGGTGGCGCAGTGGTTGAGAGTCCGCCTGCCGATGCAGGGGACACGGGTTCGTGCCCCGGTCCGGGAAGATCCCGCATGCCGTGGAGCAGCTGGGCCTGTGAGCCATGGCCGCTGAGCCTGCACGTCCGGAGCCTGTGCTCCGCAACGGGAGAGGCCACAACAGTGAGAGGCCGGCGTACCGCAAAAAAAAAACCCAGCAATATTTACTTTAGGTTCCAAAATCCAAAGGATTTTCATAAGGCTGTTCTTTTTTTATGGATTTCTAACTTTCTGAATTATGAACAAAGAACATAGTCTAATGTAATGCTGATTCCTTAGAATGTATTGGGGCTTCTTTTGCAGCCTTGTACATGGAGCCTCCCATGAATGAATTAAAAGAATCTTTGTTTTCTATTGGGTGTACATTTTTACATAAAGCTAATATGTTCTTATTGTGTTGCCCAAATCTCCTATAAGGGTTTTTGTCTGTGAGATCTGTCCATTTAAACCACAATTTTTGATGTGCCTATTTCTCCGCATTCTGACCATTGTTGCTGTTTATGTTTTGGGGCCGCACTGATATTCTGCAAATTGTGCATATCACTGTATTACTGTATCTTCTTGATCTAAGCTTTCTTTTACTTCTTTATTCCTATTGCACATTCACCTTACTTGGTGAATTCACAATCCTTACTTGGTGTATTATTAAAATAAATATATCACATTTCATTCAGACTTCTTTCTTCTCCTCCTTCATATCTTTGTTCAAATGTTACCTTTTCAACAAGGCCTTTCCGGGCCACTGTCTTAATAACTTGCAATCCCCTGCCTCCCTAGCCCTCTTCCTGCTTAACTTTTCCTATAGCATTTGTTACGTCCAAAATACTGTAGGATTCAATTACTTATTTTGTTTATTTTCCGGCTTCCCCAAGTTAACAAGTCAAAAATATGCTGAGCAGGTATTTTGTCTGTTTTGTTCCCTCCCTGCTCTATCACTGCACCTGGAAGAGGAGCTGACACTTAGAAGGCATGCTATAAATGTTTGTTGAATGAATGAACAAATAAGCAGTTCTATATCCTTTTGTTTTAAATGGATGTCTTGTAGATAATGGTGTCAGTTAATTGCATGTTTGCTTGAAGCTCCTTCTGTATTCTGCTATGTGGAGAAGGGGCTGGGAGTCTGCAAATGACATTTCCCAGGATCTCTTGCCAACTGGCTTCTTGTCAAGTTCTGCTAATGGGAGTCCTGATAGGAATTTGTAAGGTGGAGGAGGGGAGAGCTGCCTCTCATCCTGCTTCCTGTTTCTGGCAGAGTGTTAAGTGGTGAGAGCAGCAGAAGCAGTGACAGACCAATAGTGGTGACAGCACAGCAACACCTGACAGCATTGGTGGTAGCCACAGTGTAAGCCATGGTTCCAACCCTGCCAAAGGGGCAGCTCTTTGGTGGGTCCTGAACAGGATGTGACAACATCTCCAGCGGTTCATCAGCAGGTGTAAACTCTTGGGCTCCAGCTTAGAAGTGTCAGCAAACTTCTGATCTTTGGGTATCACCCTTTCTTCTTTTTTGCTTCTGCTAATCATCTTCTGCATTTTGCTCGTCCAACATCTGTATAACCAATTCCCTGTATTAAATCCCCTCTAAATACTTAGGATTCTTTTTTTCTTTTGGGGCTCTGGACTAATATAACAATATACTGCTAAATCTTACTTCAGATCCAATTTGTGTGCCTCCATCGTTAGATTTTTGAGTTGAACTCACATTTTTCGAAATTATTCTTATAATGGGATTTTCTTCTGTGTAATGCTTAATGTTCTATATCACCATGTTTTTTGTTTTTTTCCTTTTTTTTTTCTGTCCTTTATATTAGAAAGGTTGAATTTTTTTAAGCTGGTTGAAAGTTATATTTCATGGTTTCAAAAATACATGTATTTTGTAATGTAATATCTTGAAAATCAGGAAGGGTCTGAAGTCTGTAGTGTTTAACGATCAATCACTGTTGGCCAGGCAGTAGTCGTGACATAGCTGTCATTCCTTGAGCCTGCAGGAATGTCAAAAGTGCCAGCATCATAACCTATAGATTGGGTACCAGCAGTTTGGAAGAAAATCCTAGAGAAAATAGTGGAGAAAAGAATATAGTTAACTCCTAGGAACCAAATGACATGGGAAAAGATGTTGATGTGGGTGATGAACTGGGCATACTTATAAACATTCCTCAGGAGAAGTCTAAAGTAGGCCTGTCCTACCTGCAATACATAGTAGTTTTACTTCTATAAATTCTTTTTAAAATATCGCATCACCACCCTTCATAGCACAGAGGACTATTTTGTGCAGAAAAACACAGTCATTAATGACTAAAAAGTCATTTAGAAGAGCTGAACTTGGTGTGAAGAAGTTTGGGGAATATGTTTACTGGTTTTATTTTGGTTTTTCTTTTTGTAGTTTTATGAGAATGATATATCTAAAAGAGCTCTTTCAATATAAATAAAAATTCTAACCAAGAAAGCATTGTGTCTTGATTGGCAGCCCCTTTTCATAGTTGGCAGCATTTTTTCAGCATTTTTCCTTTCATAGCGGTAAATTAAAAAATGGTGTGTTGGGCTTCCCTGGTGGCACAGTGGTTGGGAGTCTGCCTGCCGATGCAGGGGGCGCGGGATCGTGCCCCGGTTCGGGGGGATCTGACGTGCTGCAGAGCGGCTGGGCCCTTGAGCCATGGCCGCTGGCCTGCACGTCCGGAGCCTGTGCTCCGCGGCGGGAGGGGCCACAGCAGTGAGAGGCCCTCGTACCGCAAAAAAAAAAAAAAAAAATGGTGTGTTTTACAATAGACTGTGTCTTGAATTTTATGTTAAACAGCAGACATACTATTTTCGTCTCTATGTGATTATTTCTAACTAAGGCCCAAATTTGCATTTAACTATGAGTTTCTACATTTACTAATACTTATGTAATTTCCTTAAACTATTCTCAGCCCCCACTGATGTCCAACATCCCTTACATCCCAAGTCATATTACAGTCACCTGGAATTTTAATTCTGGATTGCCATGGGGGCTGTTTATTGTTACTTACTAAGGCAATAATAACACTTGTAAGCTCTTACCCCATAGTGTCTCTTCTTCCAATATTCATTCTTCTTTTTCCTGGAGGTCTTTCTGCAAGAGTAATTTCAAAGGTACTCTGTGTGGTAAATTTTCTGAGGTTCATTTACCTAAGACTCAGAAAATAAAGATATTTCTCTTTCATAGCTAAATATTATTTATTTGAAAAATATCGACATTCAAAAGTCCTTCATACTTTTCTTCATTCTTTTCTCGCATTTAATTCTTCAATCCATCTGGAAATATTCCTCATACATCAGTTAAATAAAGGTGTCCCTTCAGCAATGGTTTATAATTCTTCCATTAGTATATACTTAATTCAGAGATACATCAATGCATATTCCATTCCATTTTCTGCACATTAAGTATTTTGTCAGTACCGCACTGTTAACTGCCAGAGTTTTAATGGAGTGACATATTAGGTGGAGTGGCATATCAAGATGTCAACTACCAGTCCTAGGCCACCTTGCCTTCCCTTACAACCATCCCCATCTTTATCTGTGGAGGATAGGTCCCAAACTACAGGTAACTAAACTCTATAATATCCTGCAAGATGTAAGACTAAAACAATGAAGAAAATCAGAGAACTGGTTTGTGTCTTCCCCCAACTAACAGAAATGAGTCCATCAATAAAACTGAAAGAAAAAGAGGCAAATTTTAGGGGGTGGGGATGATAGCTATGTATAGAGAAGGTGACTTGTGCCTCCACCCTGATTATCCCCATCCCCAGAAGAATTTCACTTGCTGTTTGGGGCTGAAGCATAATGAGCACGTCTCATCTAAAGCTATCGTGGAGACTGGTGCTTAGCCAACTTGTACAAAAGAAAAATAAGGCCAAATGAGCAAGTACCAGTAGGTATGTAACACACACACACACACACACAAACACACACTCACACATCTACAACACAATATCCCTACAGAGGTACAACTAAGAGAGGGAGAGAATGCTTAAAGATCTCCACAAAAGTACAAGGATACATGTATTTTCTTATGGATATAGGACTTGAGCCAGCTTGGAAGGTAGAGAGAAGGGGCAGGGGAAGAAAGGAGCTGGCTTTGCCAGCTTTAAGAGCAGCTTGGCAGAGAATAAAACCTGCATCAGTAGGACTTTTGGAGTCATACTCCATGGACTGCTTCTCTAGAATCCCCCATGGCAAGCAGTAGGGCAGGTGCCCAGCTGGGTCCCCAAGTGGGCCATTTGTCAAAGTCAGCTATGGGGTACACCTGCACCACAGAGCAGTCAGGGAGGACACGAGCAGCTGGAGCCTACAGAATTTTGTGGCCTAGCTCGGGACACTTGATAATAAAGACTCTGACTCTGACTTTAAAATTATTTGACCAAGTTTACTACAATGAAATTAACCAGGTTGCTTACTGTGTTGCATGAGGCAGGCTCAAGAATAGAGTTGATAATGAGCCATTAGAAAAGTGGAGTTTCCCCTTGTGTACATTTGACTAATGGCTGTTCAATTAATTATTATGTTCTGATAGAGGCAATAGTCGTTACTTTTACTTTTCAACATTTCTGAAAAATATGTTTGTCATGCAAATTAAATGCATATAAAAATGCATACCATTTAACCCAACCATTTAATTCCATGTCTGTGAACCTATTTGAAGAGACTATGTGCAAATACGCTTATTGAAGCATGATTTTTTTAGTTTGGTTACAAATGAATTTTCATTTGAAGTAAGTGTAATAAGAGAAACATTTGACAATGAATTTGATTCTTTCACCACTCTAGACATCCCCAATACTTTGTCTAATAGTGATTTTCTTTGACCCTCTTATTGCTAGGAGATTTGTTATTAGATCAACCAACAAATGTTTGGGTGTTTTTTTAATTTGATTTTTTTTTACTTTTAAATTTTATGTTTACTCTTAATTTTTAATTATAAATTTAAAATTTTATAACCATTTAGTTAGAAAAAAATCTATCTTGAATAATTACTGCCATTTTTGATGTTCTAAATTCACTTTTTAGCCTAATATGTGCTAATATGTCTAGCCCTAATTTTCTATGCTAAAGATTTCATGGAAATTGTAAAATATGTTTTGCTTCTCTTTTGGATTAAAAAGTTTTACATGTATACCAATACTTCATTTTTATTAATGTTATGTTAATAATATAACATATATAACATAATAATATGTTATTCTAAGTTTCTATATTTTTCTACTTTGGCTGATAAAGGCAAAGGTAGTTATCCTAGATCATATGTGTTTCAATTTCTTTTTCTAAGCTTTAGTCTTCGAATTATATATTTTGATATTTTATTAAGCAATACCAAAAAGAACCCATGAATATTATATTTTTATTTAAATATAAATAACAGGTTTTAGCCCATTTAATTAATTTTATCTTTAATTCTCAATTTGTCTGAAATTAAAATTTGACTGGAGCTTACTTTATTTCATTTGAGAAATGCTGCCAATCCATTTATTTTCAATAATTCTCATTCCTGTAGTTTTAGGTGTATGTCATATGTAATTTTGTTCATTACAGACAAACTGACAGTCTTCATCTTCAATAAAATGCTTTATCTAATTGTATTTATTAACACAATTAGCATGCTTTGTGTTAATGTTTTCTCTTTTGGAAGTAGTTTTTAATTTTTCTATTTCTGTGAATTTCCATATTTTTATGACTCTTCATGTTTTTCTTCTATTATTTGTAAGAAACTTTCACAAAGTTAATAATTTGAATTTAATTGTCTTACTGTTTACCATAAGTTCTTAAAACACGAGCTTTTATATTTCATTTCTCTAGTTACCATCATCAATCATAAAACAATGATTTAACCATGTAAGAATATTATTTTCAACTGTTATATTGCATAGCTTAGATTTGACCCATGGCTCAAATGCCCCTGCTCTGAGCTTCATCATTTTTTTTTTTTTTTTTTGCGGTACGCGGGCCTCTCACTGTTGTGGCCTCTCCCGTTGCGCAGCACAGGCTCCAGACGTGCAGGCTCAGCGGCCGTGGCTCACGGGCCCAGCCACTCCGCAGCATGTGGGATCTCCCGGACCGGGGCACGAACCCGCGTCCCCTGCATTGGCAGGTGGACTCTCAACCACTGCGCCACCAGGGAAGCCCAAGCTTCATCATTTTTTAAAAAAAATATTGACTTGTACTTCATTTTAAAAACAGTATTTATGATAATAATTTAGATTTACCTAAAATGGCTGATGTTGATATTTACAACCTGATATTTAATTATTTATTACTCCATTTTTAACTTGGATTCATCTTCTACTTGACTAAAACATGGCTTCACATAAAAATTTTCAAGGGTATATGTACAGTAGTTTTTGGTGACCTCTATGTAACTAATAATGTCTTTCTGGTAAACAGCAACTTATCTAATGCAAAATTATTGACTCATGAATATATTCTCTTCAAACCTATAAAAATTGGTGTTTACAAAAAGGAGCTAGACTTCTGAGTAGAGGACCAGCCCCTGTCACAGATGCAGGTGTCAGTGCCCACTCTTAGCATTGCTCCCTGTGGTAGGCAGAATGATGGGGCCCCAAAATGTCCTAATACCAGGAACCTATGAATCTGTTACCTTATATGGCAAGAGAGACTTTGCAGATGTGATTCAATGAAGGCTCTTGAGATGCAGAGATCATCCTGGATTATCCAAAGGGCCCAACACTATCACCAGGATGTTTATAAGTGAAAGAGGGAGGGAGACAAGGACAGGAGAGTCAGAGAAGGAGATGCAATGACAGAAACAGAGGTTAGAGTGATGCAGGGCCATGAACCAAGGAATGTGTGTGGCCTCTAGACACGGGGAAAGGCAGGAAATGAATTTCTCTCTAGAGTCTCCAGAGATAATGCAGTCCCCACAATCCATTTTAGAACTCTTTCCTTCAGAACTATAAGATAATAAACCCGTATTGTTTTAAGCTGATAACTTCGTGGAAGTTTGTTACAGCAGCAATAGGAAACAAATACACTTCATACTGACGACTTTACCATGGCATACCATATAAAAGCTGTAACAGGCTGAGGCTACGTGTTTGAAATGGAAAGAGTTCCTCCCTCCCGCATAAGGGCTCTCACTCCTCGCCAGTGTGGGATTTAGCCCCCATTCCATCACTTTTTAATGCTTAAATGCTATTCTCACAGGGTCGCCCCGATTCCATTATAGTCCTTAGAATCCCCAGAGTGCTTTTTCATTTCCAATTAGTCAGTCCTATTTGTTCCTGCTTTACAGAATGGCATTAACCCGTTGAAGCTTGCAGATACTACAACCAAACACCGTAAGTTTAGTTTGCTTACAAACTGGCCACTGTAGATAAGCAGGCATCCGTGTAACATCCAGGCCATACAAACAACCCTCGGCTCATCACCAAGCCTGGCCCACTCCTCCAGTCCTATCTGAAGCAACGTTGCTAAGGTCAAGACCCTGCTCTGGTTTCAGATCAGCAGCTGCCTGTCTTGGATGCTGTCATTCTTCATAAGTTTCAGGGGAGAATGGTTCTCTGTGTGGATGCCCTCCACTGCATGACCATGGTCAGCTAAAGTACTGTTTTGGGCTCCCAAAGGTATAACACTTCAGCTTTGCTCATGTTTTATCCTTCTTTGGTATAAGAGGGCTAGATAAGGACTAAGTTTGTTATCAGAGGCATGCCTACTTCAGAACCACTGGCCATGTGCAGAGACCAGCCCCTGGTCCCATCCTTTTTCTACCATCTAGTGATGTGAATATCAAGGGCTTCTTTGTTCTTCCCTGTTTCCAAGTCTTGGTCAAGTGTGCTCTGCCCATTTAACAGATTTCAGGAACTTCGAATCTCAGGAGAGTTTAAGGTTTCTGTCCTTTGCCTCTCAGGAGCAATCCAAGCTCCTTATGCAAAGTTACCAAATTCCTTCCCTGCAAATATCAACATCTATATATCAAATTTTAAAAGAATAATTAAAATTAAATTGGGTTCACTGGCTACCCTGTCACGTACACATACATTGTCAGGATAATCTTCAAAGTTGCTTCCTTGACCATTCAAGTCTCCCAAAGATTTTGTTGTAAATCATCTTCACGGTGTTTGCTGGCCCCTCTTCTCTCACTAAGATACAACGCAGGCTGTATAGGGCCGGGCCAGAGAACAGGGCTCTAAGACAGATACACAGGCCTTGCCTCCTGTTTCCCTCCATCCCTGTTTTAAATAGTCTCTCTATTGAATGGCTCTCTGTCCTCCTCTCTCTGCTTCTTGTTTTTTGCATCTCTCCTAGCATTCAGTCAAAAGTCCATCTGGCCAAATTCTTGATTATCACTTCTTTGAGTTTTCCTTCATAAAATTTCTTTGCTTTAAATGTTTAATAAACAGTAGATAATTTATTATAAAACATTGTGCATAGAGTATATGACAAATACTTAGAAAATTGTTTATAAATAATGGTTCTAATGTAATTTAATATTTTTACTATATGCTCATCTGTATTCCCTGAAGTTTCTAAAATGCATACATATTATTTATAATAAAAAGTCAATTTTTACAAAAGTGCTTAAATGCTCAAACTTCTCTGTCCAATTAATCGGCATTGACTCAGCCATTTACTTGTTACAAAATATTTATTGAGCACTTACTACATGCTGAGTACTTTGCTAAGCACTGAGTTACAACCATGAACATGCAAGAGAAGTCAGCTGAGCCAGAATGTCCTATGCATTTTAGGCTTAAGTGAAGCCCACAGTAGCAACAGAAGCAACATGATTTAATCAGGAAGCATAATTGTATATAAAACCAGTGTTTAACATAACATGAGGGATAAGTGATCAAACTTTTCTCTGTAGGGATCTTACAAATAAAGTTGGGCAAGATTAAGATTAATAATTGTTAAAAATTATTTAGTGTTCTTAAATGGAATATTCTTTACATGTTTTCTTTGGAATTACCTGTCCATTATTTAATGTTTATGTTCAAGAATTTTAGAACAAACACTTATGTTTATCAAAAATAATATGTGCTAAAATATTTATATCGGGCAAGCCATAACCATGGCGTGTATCTACTCTTCAGAACACTCACTGTGGCTATGATGGAGGTTCCACATTATACCTCTTTATGACCTTTTATGTCCATAGCAGTCAAAACACCTGTGAGGAACTTAAAATCTTCATGAGTGATGAGGTCACAAATCAAAATAATGTCCCAATTGAAAATGGAAACAAATTTAATTCATAATGCTCAAAAACTAGGTAGGAGATAGATGTGAGGAGGAACTTTGAATGAATCAAATTAAGTATGGAATGTTCAGAATGTTTAAAATAACTGATAGGTGGAGGAGCAATACATAATTGATAATTAGTTAATAATTATTGTTAATTGGATAAAAATTCTTAAAGCTCCTCTTGTTTTACAGTGGGACTTGATGTTGAGTTCTGATACTTCATCTTACAAAAGTTAAAATTGCAATTAAATATGAGATTTAAATTTTCTTTCAACACTGCAAATGGAATCTAATGAGTTCATAATTTTTCCATCACACTGGAGCTCTCTCTTTCCCAGTATTTTTCAAGCTTAGCAGATAAGGAACATGAATGAGAAAATCTAAGTTTTATTTGGTTATAAAGGTTTATTGACCAACTGGAATTTTAGAAAGTATTTTTCCACTTGGAAAATGACACAACATATTTTCAAATTTATATTATGCAAGGCAAACCACCATCTTCCATGTTTTGAAGCAGGTAGAGACATAGCAAAGGAAATGTAGAAAGAATGTGAACAACAGATATTATGGTGTATGCCTTATAGGGTGCTTCTAGGACTATTGCTACTACACAGTATTTTTTAAATGCCAGTTAGGTGCTAATTGTGGGCTATGTCATTTAACTGAAAATGTTATGAGATAGGTACCATTTTATTCCCATTCAGATATGAAGAGAGTAAGGCAGAGAGATATTAAGTAGCTTGCTCAGGGTCAGCCAGCTAGTGAATGATGGAGCCCAGAATTTCAGCCCAAACAGTTTGAACCTAGGCTTTTTAGCTGCTACTTGGTACCACTTCTTTCCAAGGACTTATACTCTTCAATGGCCCTGTGGTTTTAGGTCGTGACAAGCCACAGGCTGATGTGATGCCACTGAGACTAACTGATCCTTGAGCCCTCTGACTTTAACCCTCCTTGCACTGGCACCAACAGGTGCAGCTTTTAGCTTATCTGAGCACCTAAAGTAATTGTTCGAGATTTTGGCTGTTTGCTGGGAGAATCATTGAAAGGGTAGAATCTTGCCTTGCTTGTTAAAGCACTTTACACATGTGAAAAGACTTGGTGGAAAAAAGGACTCAGTTGGAAAAAGGACAATTTCTGAGTTTGCATGGCATTACATAGACCAGAACAATTTCTGATTTTTTTAAATTCAACATTTAAAAACTGAATTGAATCAATAATTTTACTTTGCTAAACAAAACACAAATTTATTTGGGGCAATTAATATGAAATTACAGATTACCTCAAATGTTCATCCTCTGCTTAAATGAATACCATCCACATTTGCCAAGTTTTTTTTTCTTATGTAAACTCATTTTTTTCTAAATACAAGCATTAGTGATTTAACTAACTCTTAAAAAGCACGTCTTTTTCCAGATTATAGAGTCTTATTGTTGTATTAAATGTCTCAGCTTGTAAGCTTTGACCACACAATAAACATAGTACCACATGATATTAAAATTTAATTAGCCAATTCAATATTCATAATTCACAGTCACCATAGGCAACATCTTACACATTCTGAAACGTTTTAGTTTATAGGGAAATTTTTTAAATGCCCAGTACCTTTTGCAAAACTCAGTTGAACATTTCCCTGCAGTTTTGCATTATTGATTGATAAAAATGAACCACCTCAAGAGAATTGAAAGATAACATATCCTTTATTTTACCTTTAATCTTTCATCAAAAGAATCTACATATTACTTTCATAGCACTAAATTTTATATATGATAAGGTCTATTAAAGAAACATGCACTAAATATTCCAATTTCAGAAAGAAGGGCAAAAAAATGTAAGCTGTGTCTCTGGTTCATTGAATGAAGTGTCAGGCATCTCATGCAGCACAGTGAGCAAATTATTATTTCTGAATTGTACATCAACCCAAATCTCCTAAAAGCTCTTTCTTACACCAGCTGCTAAATGATTAATAGTGTTGCATTGATAATTTTCACAAAAGACACTGCTGAATAAGAGAACAGTGTGTCCAAGAAAATGAGTTTGAGGTTCAGGGAAACAAAACACTTTTTCATAGTTTTAAAAGAAACATAGTATTGAGTTATACAGACTATCAGTTTCTCCCAGTAAATAAGCATGTGCCAACCCCAACTTTCTTCACTAGGACATGGCTTAGGAAGTTTATTTTCAGTACTCGGCATATATATTAATATTACATATTAATATAAATTAATATAAAATTATATATTGTATATATTTTTTTCAATATTTTATATGCTGAGTATTGAAAAATAGATATTTGTATGCGCACACATACATATGTGATCTTGACTATGTATGTTAGACTGATGGTTTTAATACAGATATCGTTAATAAAAATATTTTCTTTTGAAACTTTACTAGTGATTTGCTTTATGGCTTTTAATGTGTCAACTTTCCATCTCTCCTACTCTTAGCAAGACTGTCTGTTTGTGGTTGGAAACCATGGACTTTTAAGGCATAAAAAACTGGACATGAAACAGAGCTTCACCACTTAGTTGGGTGATCCTAAGGAATTTACTTACCTCCTTTTTATTTATTTATTTTTTTAAATTAATTTTTATTAGAGTATAGTTGCTTTACAATGTTGTGTTCGTTTCTGCTGTACAGCAAAATGAATCAGCTACACATACACATATATACCCTCTTATTTGGATTTCCTTCCCATTTAGGTCACCACAGAGCATTGAGTAGAGTTCCCTGTGCTATACAGTAGGTTCTCATTAGTAATCTATTTCATACATAGTATCAGTCATGTATATATGTCAATCACAATCTCCCAATTCATGCCACCCCCCTTCCCCCTTGGTATCGATACTAAAATATGGAACACTTCCATGAATTTGCATGTCATTCTTGCGCAGGGGCCATGCTAATCTTCTATGTATTGGTCCAATTTTAGTATATGTGCTGCTGAAGTGAGTACTACTTACCTCCTTTTTAAACTGTGAATGGTCAGCTTCCTAAACTGAGAAATGACAAAAATTATACCAACCTCATTAGATTGAAAGAGGATGAAATCAAGTCTACATGTTTTGCAGTCAGTGATGTAAAATGAAATCACATTTTCTGTAATTCTCCAATTCTAATGGCTCTCTAGCCAACATCTTCTCTAAGAAATTTGCACTTTCAAAAATTTCTTTGGCTCAGATAATACAGAGAATCTCATGTTGTATGTACATTTGCCATTGTAATCCACAACAAACATATTAGCAAATCAAACCTGTTAGAAAATATTTGCATAACATATATCTGATAAAGGACTTTTATCCAAAATATACAAAGGATGTTTAAATCTCAACACTAAGAAAACAAACACAATTTCTTAAGTGTGCTAAAGGTCTGAAGACACCTCACTGAAGAAGATATACCAGTCACTTGCCCTTGGGCACTAAGAAACCACTACACACCTATTAGAATAACTAATATCCCCATAACTGACAGTAACAGTTGCTGGCAGATGCCTATAAAATCTGATAGTATGCTAGTGCTAAGAAAGAAACAACAACAGATAAGTAATTCAGTATAAGGCAGGTAAGGTATTCAATCCCAGCCAAATGCAAGAAAGAGTGGCAAAACAAAGTTTGGGAATGGGAAGAATAAGTAGAAAGCTTGCCCCCGCCAGGTATGACAGTGTACACAGGAAGACGGTGATCAGCACTGTGGAAGCCATCAGAAGCTGGAATAGGCTCAGAGGAAATAACTTTCTGATCATCAGATTTCAAACCCATGAAATGTTTAGAGGAAGGATGGAAAGGAACTTGGCGTGTATCAAGCACTTACTTGTTAATTTGCAAAATCATACTATGAGGAAGGTTATGTTTCCATTTAAAACAGGTCAGAAATGGCACTGGTAATAATTAGACAATCTAGAATTTGAGCCAAGCTGCCAATGACTTTATGACTATCAAGCCAAAACACTGATGATCACACTGACATTCGATGAAATTCTTCTGGTATCCAAGTATGATGGGGTAAGTGTCCTAAGAGCTATTACTAAAATTCTTCCTAATAAGGGGTGTGCCTTTGTTTAAAAACGGAACTTAAGGAACCATTTAGGGAGAAGGTGGGACCTGAGGTTCAGCTGAAATGAGGCTGTAGATGAGAGAGCTAAAGTGGGTCTGGGGTAAGGAGTGGTCAAGAAGAAGGCAGGGAAATTGGAAAAGTGGAAAAGAATGATGGAGGAAAAGAGAAGGTGAAGTCATGTGACAGGCGGATGGTGCCTCGTTACTGAAATAGCCAAGAGACTTTTAAAACCAGGAATATCTTACTTTGATTTTGTAATTGTTTATATTGCTGCCATGTCCTTCATCTTTTCAAACCTTTGCCAAATCCATCTACTCAAATGCCTTTGTGTGAGTGGTTTGTTTGGCAAAATTTAATAAAAGGTGTTGGGTTTCACATTTAGATCAACATGGTATGAACCAGGGACCACACAACAAAAATGGAAAAACGACCTTTAAAACGAACAAAGGCAGCAACCAGAACTAGAGAGCAGAAAGAAAGCATATGCCCTCTAGGAAGTCACAAAAATGTTCATAAAGACATTGTGATCTTCAAGAGTGGAAGGTGGATTTTGAGGATTAGAGAGATGCTGACAACCAAGTAGCCCAAGTGATTTGGAGAAATCATGAGTGAACATCCTTGAGGAGGACTTTAAATACCAGATTTATTCCTTAGTAGTAAATCAGAACATTACTATTTTTGAATCACAATTCTTTCTCCTCCACCCAGCAAACTGTCATGTTGAGTTTCTTTATCAGTGTCTGTATGTTGATATCACTCCTAAGCAAGTTTAGGAATTGCCTACAGAATAAGCCAATGAAACATGTTCCTCGTGTAGTCTATATCTCAAATTAAACAGTGAAGTGTTGTTATATATAGAGATGTTGCTATAGAAATGTATAGTTGAAAATGTGCTTCCTGACAGTAATGAAATTGTCTGCTTTTTATTTAAATGTGTTCTGATATGAAAGTAATAATGCACCTTTCAAATAATTCTTTTAAACCTTTCATCAGTTCTTTTCCAGTGATGGCACACCTTTGGAGTTATTAAAACTTTAGCTTTACTTGTCAAACCCAGACAAGTATTGTATCCTCTAAAAACAGAATTGAATCATTGTGTAAAGACAGCAATGCCATCAGAGTGGTGGTGTTTGAAAGTGAACCTGTCATGAATTCTAAGTGTGGCTCAAATAAAATCATTCTCTGCTTATGTCAAACCAGGACTCAGATAGCAAGAATACTTAACTATGTTCAATGGGGCTTAATGTTTTGTCAGTCATTTATCTGCACATTGAAAATATCCTGTCAAGCAGAGGTAGACTTTTACTAAAATGAATTACAAACCTCCAAAGGGAAAGTGCCCCATTGCCCAGCTGTAAAGTATCCACAGAGACCCAAGAGATTGTTTGTTTTCCTTCATTTTTTAACCAATGGAAACTGTAGTACCCAGAAATGCTCTTCATTATAGTAAATATTTAATAGATTTATTTTTCCAAGGTTAGTTTTCGAAGGATGTGTTTATAACTGGTGTTTAGTGTTTAATAATTAGAAATAAGAAGTATAATAAAGCGCCATCTATTGGGAATGCAAACAACCAACAGACTCAGGTAAATGGTGCTTTAGACATTTTTAATAGGCTGAAAAAAGTTAACCTGTCATTTCAAGAATTTACAGGAAAATTGAACTAAAAATGAGTTTCAAGTGAAGACTGGATATGTCTGTTTACTGATTATAATAAAGTAAGAAATCATCGAGGACATCAACAAAGGACACAGAGGCCACTACGGAATAGAAAACTATGTGAAAAGAGTAAGGGAAAGGTGATGGACATATATTCTTTTTTTTTTTTTCTTTTTTTTGCGGTACGCGGGCCTCTCACTGTTGTGGTCCCTCCCATTGCGGAGCACAGGCTCCGGACACGCAGCCTCAGCGGCCATGGCTCACGGGCCCAGCCTTTCCGCGGCGTGTGGAATCTTCCCGGACCGGGGCATGAACCCGTGTCCCCTGCATCGGTAGGCAGACTCTCAACCACTGCGTCACCAGGGAAGCCCGAGATTTATTCTTTGGTATGCATTTTATTATTTGAGACACTGTAACTGGAAAGGTAAGAGATGAAACTAGCCAGAGGGAGGGCTATGTACATAATTATAAATCTAATCAGAGCGTTAAGGGAGCAAAGGTGAGTTCAGGAGGTGCTGTGGGTAAAAGAATTGTCATTCCATGGATCTCAGAAAATTGTGCTGGGCATGGTAGGTGCTCAGTACACTGACTAAATGAATTCTGAACTTTAGATGAAGGTGACACTGGATATCTGCAGTTGACCCATGCATACGGATGACAGAATACGATAATATGGACTTTGGTCTCTGGAAGACTTTGGTTTAAACTCTAGTTTTGCATTTTTAACCATGTGAACTCTGTGCCTTGACTTAATTAACTTTGGTTTTCCTTAAGTGTAAAAGAAGGATAGATAACAATAGGAGAAGCTATAAAAGGCTGCTGAGAGGATTGATTAGGTTAGTATATGAAAAACATTCAGCAAAGTAATTCGCAATAGTAACCTCTCAAGCAATGGAAGCTTAAAAAGGATTGATGATCTAAATTGTGACTTTAAAAAAAAATTTATATTGAAGTTATTTTAGACCTACAGAAGACTGTGTACAAAGAAAAATAGTACACAGATGTTTCCATATACTAGGGGTCTGTAGACTTTGTCTGTAAAGGGTCAGATAGTAAATATTGTAGGCTTTGTGAGTGAGATGCCTCTATCACAGTTATTCAATTCTGCCCCTGTAGGGTGAAAGCAGCCCTAGACAATAGGTAACACAATGGGCACAGATCCGTTCTAATGAAATTTTACAAAAACTGGTGATGGGCTAGATTTGGCCCATAGTTCGCAGTTTGCCAAGCCTAAACTAAGCTATAGACTTTATTCAGATACCCCCAGTTTTGGCACCAATTCAGATACCCCTAGTTTGGGCACCAATGTCCTTTTTCTGTTCCAGGATCCAACCTGGGATATCACATGGTCATTTCTCCTTGATCTTCTCCAATCTGTGATTGATAGTTACTTGTTGTTTACTTTTCTTCATGGACTTGACACTTCTGAAGAGTACAGCCATTTTGTAGAATGTCCCTTAATTTAGTTTTTCTTATATTGTTTAATGATTATACTGAGGTTATGAAATTTTGGAAGAGTACCAAAGAGGTGACATTCCCTTCTCATGGCATCGTACTGGTGTATATGATATCAGCTTGACTTATTATTGATGCTGTTAACTTTGACCAGTGGTTAAGGTGTTGTCTGCCAGTTTTCTCCAATGTAAAAAGTATTGTTTACCCTTCTAAACTCTATTTATTACAAACAAATCACTAAGTCTGGCCCCCTTAAGAGGAGCGGAAACTAAGCTCCACATTTTGGAGGGAGGACTATTGCTATAGACTGAATATTTGTGTCCTCCTAAAATTCATATGTTAAAACCTAAACCCCAATATGAAGATATTAGGAGGTGGGGCCTTCGGGAGGTTATGAGGGTGATGCCCTCATCAGTAGGATTAGTGATCTTTTAGAGACCTCAGAGAGCTCCCTTCTGCCAAGTCACAACTCAAAAAGGAAGGGTGGTGGTCTGGGAGGGGAGGCCTTCTCTGATGTTCCGCTTAAACCTCATTCTTAGGCAGTAACTGTGAAGCTGTGCCTAGATGTTTTGCTTTCACCATTATTCCTGTTCCTTCTCCAGCTGTAATGATGGGTCTAGCACGTACTCTTGCCCTTTTCCCAGAGGTGGAGTATTTTTTTTTATTCCCCTCCTCATTTTTCTTCTCCCTTCTGCAAAAATCCGGTGCTCCAATGCAACAGTTTTTTTCTGTTCTTCCCTGTGCATATCAACGCTTTTGCTCCATAGATGAAATAGAAAACATGGATCTGGGTGGCCTTTTGTCAGTGACTGCTATTCCCCTCATCCAGTCAGAACCACAGAGAACTGTTCTCAGGACTCTTTATGATCTTCTGTGTGAGCATTTGATGGCTGTCATGGAGAAAAAGCCTACAAAGGGATATAAACTACCTATCCTGTGGCCCCCAAAGGCTTCGCACTCACACTAGCCCATATGTGGCTTTTAACAACGCCTTCAAAAGAATGTTAGCTCCATGTTCTTTCTGGTCAGTGTGGATTTTTGGCAGCATCTACCCAAGTAATCAAATTCCAGGGTCCCATTTTTCCCTCTCTCACCATTTTTTGGAGGTAGTTGTTTGCTCTGAAAATTCTTTAATTTGCAGTTAGTCCATCATTTTTCTTGTTATAAGGGTGGGAGCAATGTCCTTTCCAGCTCTCTACATCTTTGAGGTCTCAGCTGACATTTTAAAAGATCCTTTAAATATATTCAAGGATATTGCTAAGATTAGAGTCTTTATTCAGCTCAAAGAGCATCATGATTTGCAGTGATGCCACAGATATGGAAATAGGTGAGTCCTTATGTTAGCAAGATATAGATTGGCAAGAACTATGATATGAGTATATAAGGATGATTAAAAAATTCAAAATTTAATCACAAATGCTACAACAGATGTTTTGCAAATGTTAATGGCTTAGCTGTTCTGACGCTAAAACGTACTTTATAAAATAAAAGTGAACAACACAGGGAATGAATTTCATTAGAGTTACATCAACAGTTCTATAAGAAAAAAAAAAAAAACCTATAGCATGGCATTTACAAGTAGCGTCACTCTACAAGTTGACAAGAAAAAACATCCAGAGTGTGGACTTGGCACTCAGGAAAAAAATGGCTGAGAAATCCCAGAAGAATGTGAAGAGAGTTCAAACAACAACCTCCAAACACCCTTCAAGGCACAGCCAGAGAAGAATCTCACTCTAATTGTCACTTTCACAGAAAGTCTGGATGCACATATGCTTACAAGGTAAACCCAATAGTCATTTACATCTCAGCTTTGTATAAGCCAATGAACAATATTACAAAAATATTTACAGATAGAAAATGCTACACAGACCTCACAGAAAAATAACTATTATATATAAATACAAGTGCCTCCAAAGGAGCAGGGATATTGTTAACTTGTACTCTGTGCACTTTTATCACTGTAGATTTGCAAGTTTGGGCCAGGAACTAGAGATCAGTGTTGCTCTACATAATAGTGAGAAAGTCATAAGGAGAAGTGATGGGAAGGTCAGCAGAAGAGCAAGGAAGTTGGCAGTCAGCCCGGGTGCTACCTGGATAGGAACAGCTACAGTGGTCTCTAAGTGGAAAATAAACTGTGTGATTTTAAGTTATTGTGAGGTGAGCAAGCTGACCCTTTAGTAAAGCTTTAGTAAAAAAGCTGCTTCATGTAATTTCCTTCTATCTGTGGTGCTTTGGAGTGTTCTGATCCCAATGTAGAAGATGTTTCCACATTTGGATCAACCCCAGGGCAAAGATAAAGGACTTTGTCCCGAAGTAGGAATTAGTCAAAAGGGACTTAAAGAATTTGAAAAAGAACAGATACATGTATACGTATAACTGAATCGCTTTGCTGTACACCTGAAACTAACACAACATTGTTAATCAACTATACTCCAATATAAAATAAAAATTAAAAAAAAAACGAATGAGTCCCTTTATCTCTTCCCACCCCCATTCTATGACACAGAACTCAGCAAAGACTTGAAAGGGATTTTGGATTTTCACAGTTCCTGAAATGAGGCAGTCTCCACGCCCCCTGTGTCTGCCAGCAGCCATGTATCTCCCTATGTGTCTCATTCTTTGTAACACTGGAGTCCCATTGCCCCCTTCTTCCCAGCATATATCACTCATCTGGGAAATTAGGAGAATGTACTTGGTGATTTTGTTTATGATAATTCCAGTGAAGAAAAGAATCCACTTGCTCCTCCATCCTTGCAGCTTCAAACACATGAACCACAAAGCCCCCAAAGGGAGCACAATGACCCAGGACCTATAGAACAAAATGTTTCATGAAAAGTCATCACAGCAATCCACTGGTACTGGTTCCTGGCATTATTTACAACACACAGTTCTTTGTAAGGATCTCATGTTTTCCTAAAGCTAACCCAGTAAAATGTGCTATAAAATCTTCAGGGAACTTAGGTATTTGACTCTAAACCCCAAACGCTACCCACCAACCACAGCTGTCTACTCCTCACTTTATCATCTCAGCCAGAACTACCCTCCTACAAGTACACAGCATTATCAGTCATGAGCACTGGTATATTTTCAACATGCTCGTTAGCTGTATAGAAAAAAATTGAAAAAGTTCCTTGAGAAAGAAAGAACACTTTCTCTTAAACATGAAGTGTTTAGCTAGTTGCCTAAAAAACATGAAAATAAGGACTTTGAGCCATGTGATTCAACACTGAAAATACTTATGGATACTGACAGACCATCAACTTTAAGTATTAAACTTCACATTTTCTCTAATTGTAAACAACTAGAAGACAGTGTTAACAGTGCCCCTCAAAAATTTCGGAACAGAACAAAACGTATTAAAACTGTATAACAATATTTCACTGTTATCTCTCTGTGGTGAGTTACTTGTGATTTTTACTCCACAAACTTTTTTTTTGGTATTTGTCCAGTTCTCTCCAAGTTGTGTGAATTTAATCTGTGAACTAAAGAAACTAAGAAAAATTTGGTTTTTCCACTATTAGATTCTTTGTGGCAGATGTTTATATTCTATAGTTAGAAGGGTTTTTCTCCCACACAGCTTAACTGTTCTATAATTTTAAAAATGAAATGTTATTTTAAAAATAGCCAAGAAACTATTAAATATGTAGAGGGGTACACTGTCTTAGGTAAGCCAGAAAGGTCACAAGCTTGGAAGCAAAAATCAATGTATTGAGCTTCCCTGGTGGCACAGTGGTTGAGAGCCCGCCTGCCAATGCAGGGGACACAGGTTCGTGCTCCGGTCCGGGAGGATCCCACATGCCACAGAGCGGCTGAGGCTGCGCATCTGGAGCCTGTGCTCCGCAACGGGAGAGGCCACAACAGTGAGAGGCCCGCGTACCGCCAAAAAAAAAAAAAAAAAAAAAAAAAATCGATGTATTTTAAAGTAGGATCTTTTAAAAAGGCCAAAATTATCACTTTAGAAAAAGCAGGTAGTCAATTTTCTTCATTTTACAAATAGAAAACTAACACTGTAAAGGCAAAATGACTTTCCCCAAATTACAAATGGAGTGGGATGCCCAGAAACAGAACTTAGGTCTTTCCCTCTGTCCTGTCCATGATTTTTACCTTACCACAGAAATTTTAACTACTTAGTACAAAATGACATGTGGTCTTTCCTAAAGGTACCTGATGCCAGCATCTTCTCCATTTGTTCATCTTAACGAGGGTCAAGTTTAGAGAATTACAAAATAAGCTTATAAAGTTGAAATCCTGGCTCCTCCCACACTATTAAATTCCATCATCATACATAAGCAAATGGGAAATATCATTCTATTTTGGCCAAACAAGGATGTCATTTGTCATGCATTGAGAAATAAATGTATATATATATATATATTTTTTTTTTGGCTGTGTTGGGTCTTTGTTGCTGTGCGTGGGTTTTCTTTAGTTGTGGCGAACGGGATCTACTCTTCACTGCGGTGCATGGACTTCTCATTGTTGTGGCTTCTCTTGTTGCGGAGCACGGGCTCTAGCACACGGGCTCAGTGGTTGTAGCTCGTGGGCTCTAGAGCACAGGCTCAGTAGTTGTGGTGCCCAGGCTTAGTTGCTCCATGGCATGTGGGATCTTCCCGGACCAGGGCTCGAACCTGTGTCCCCTGCATTGGCAGGCGGATTCTTAACCACTGTGCCACCAGGGAAGCCCCAGTAAATGTATATTTTGACAGCTGGCTCCAGATTCCTAGAGAGAAATATCTTTGCTTAGGAAATACCTTGATAGAACTCTCAGGAGGGAAACACCAAAACCTGAGCGTATGTTCTTCATGGAAATAGCAGAGTGAAAAAAATAAAACAAACAAAACACCTAAATTCTAGGGCTCTATGTAGCCATTTAACAGAAATTTGGAATTGGGGGAAGAGCTGTGGATAAGGAAGAAATTAGTCCAAATTGTATAGGAGGATATTGGACAATGTGGGTATAAATGAGAATGTTGATGATGGAGTCTCTAAGATCTTTTGGAAACAGTAATGCTTAATTTAATTTATTTTTTTGATAACAAGATAAATGCACAAATAAAGTTTCTAGGCAAATGGGTATCATGAGAAAGTATATATATGTGGCTTATATAATTTATGCCTGAAGCAGAAAAAGAATAGCAGCTCTAGGAGGAAAAAAATAGGTAAGACTGAATTCCATGGGAACAAAAGCTTGGTAGGAAAAGACGAGAAGTTACAGAACTCTAACGTGCAAGTACATCTCCTTCAAGCAGCCCTGACACATTAAGAGAAACATTGGCCTCATCATTTTTGTGATAGAAGTTTAACTCAATTTGCGTTTAATTCTTAAGAAATGTCATGACCCCAGTTGGCATCTGGGTTATACTGATATGAATCGTAAGTGTAAAAATAAAAATGCAAACCTAACACCAGACAATTCTTGTCTCTCACTTTTATTGTCACCATGTATTTGGTGCTTGTCAAAATCAGGGGTGACGCTTATCTCGAGGCAAGGCTTAATTCACTTTAGTTTAGTTTGCTTGTTTGTTTTGGTGATATGTAATGAAGCTAAAATGTTTAGGAAAATTATTTAGATCACACCTAATGACATTTACAAAGCAAACTTGATGGCAATTAAAGAGATATATTTAACTTCAGGGTAATGAAAAAATTAAATGTAAAATATTAAAATTAAAGAAAATGGCAATAGTGAGCAGAAGAATTAGAAAAAATTATATCATCCGTTCAAAAATGCATTAACCAGGACTTCCCTGGTGGCACAGTTGTTAAGAATCCGCCTGCCAGTGGAGGGGTCACAGGTTCAAGCCCTGGTCCGGGAAGATCCCACATGCTCTGGAGCAACTAAGGCCGTGCGCCACAACTACTGAGCCTGCACTCTAGAGCCAGCGACCCACAACCACTGAGCCTGTGTCTGAAGCCCACACGCCTAGAGCCCGTGCTCTGCAACAAGAGAAACCACTGCAATGAGAAACCTGCACACCACAATGAAGAACAGCCGCCACTCACTGCTACTAGAGAAAGCCCGCACGCGGCAATGAAGACCCAACGCAGCCAAAAATAAAATATATATTAATTAATTTAAAAAATACATTAACCAAAGGAAGAAAACATATATAACTTTGACTATTATGAAAAAAATAAAATGAAATGGAATCTAACAGGTGGCAGATAAGGAGTAATGCCAACATTATACAGATTATTATATCAATCACACAACAAACAGGATTCAAATAGTTAAATGGACAAAGAACATTAAAGGTTATTCAAAAGAAGAGGAAATCCAATTTTAAGTAAATATTTAAGAAAATTTATAACCATATGTTGACCAAAATAATTAAAGTTGAAATACGATGTTTAATACCTGATAAGTTGATGAAAGTAACTTCTTTAGTGATAATATTTCATGCTAACCAGGATGTCAGTTCATCACCAGGATGTGACCAAACTTGGTTATATTTGCAATGCACAATGTGAAAAAAACCTTACATTGGTACTTTTTTGGGAAACAAAATGACACTATTTATCCAGAATCACAACAAAGTGTTTACCCTTTGACCTAATAATTCTAAGGAAATCATAATTTTAAAAAATTTTTGTTGTATATATTTTTTTTAATATTTAGATTGCATGTATAAGTGATAGCATAGAAGATACATGTTTCTCTGTCTGACTTATTTAAGTGAGCATAATACTGTCTAGGTCCAACCATGTTGTTGCAAATGGGGGAATTTTATTCTTTTTTATGGCTGGTATTCCATTGTGTGTGTTATCTATGTTATCACTTATATGTGGACTCTAAAACATAAAATAAATGAGTTTATGTAACAAAACAGAAACAGACTCAGAGGTACAGGGAGCAAACTGGTGGTTACCAGTGGGGAGAGGGAAGGGGGAGGGGCAAGAAAAGGGAATGAGATTAAGAGACATAAACTACTATGTATAAAATAGATAATCAACAAGGATATATACTGTACAGCACAGGGAAATATAGCCATTTTTTGTAATAACTTTCAATGGAATCTAATCTATAAAAATACTGAATCACTAAGTTGTACACCTGAAACTGTAAATCAACTATACTTCAATTTAAGAAAACCAACAACAAACAAAAAATAAATTTAGGTTAGATGTCACATTAAAAAAAAAAAAACCTACTAAAAATTAAAAAAATAAGGACGAAGTAAATTATGAAATAGATCAATGAAGTGCCATATAACAATTTTAAATGTTGAAAATAATGACATTTTAACATATCATTTTAGGTAAAAAATACAGAATGGAAAATAAAATCTAAGGTCAGCATACACATGCATATATGCATACATATGTGTGTATATACATATATACATGTATGTATATATATTCAAGTAACATGGGGAAACATGGTAAGATTAAAGCAGTTTTTTGAATTAGGTGAAATATATAGAGAATTTTTTTCTACTCTCTTTATTGTTGTTATAATAGTCATACGAGAAATGAAGTGTTTTTAGGGCAGAAGAGGACATGTTGAATAAGGCTCATATATATCCCCTGCTTTCCTAAGTTATGTCATTTCACTGTTGACATATCCCATATCCTCATTAATTAAAAGAAATATGAAAGCTATATTCCTTGCTCCAAATTTTTATTTTCTTTACCTAATATAGAAAACTCATTCTAAGCAATAACAATTTCTTGGAAGGAAGTTGTCTCCCAGCAATAGTGAGATATACTGCCCTAATTAGGCATTAACACCAACACTGGAAATGAAATCATTTATTCTAAGGTGAATTTAGACATGCCCTGATATTACCAACTCACTTTTTTGGGTTATGAATGCTAACAGATTTTCTAATATTTCACTTATTTATTTATTGAGGTTCTATTATTTGCACCCAGCAAATTGAGTTCCAGGTGTTTCACATTTTTCCCCATACCGTATTATCTGACTGTTTCATTTTAGTCATTCCGGTGGGTTTGTACCACATTGTGGTGCCAGGTGTTATTTTAGGTGCTTTATTGGTAATACCTATTTCATCTCTAATAAACCCATATGGAAACTGAGGCACTAATAAGCATCCCACTAGCGTTGGAATGTGAGGTGTCAGACTGCAGGATCTGGGCTCGTGACATTTGTGGTGAGACTGCTTCTACAAACACCATGCCAATTCTCCACTTGGTAATTCTGCAGGCTATTGCACCAGCATGGTTGTTTTAGTGAGGGAGGTTAAAATCAATCATTCTTTTCCCATTAGCTCCAAATATTAATAAACTGATGTTGCATTTTCTCCCTTTAACCTATGACATTCATACAGCTGTCTTTTGAGCACTAAGAAATCAGCGTCCAAGCTGAAATATCAGTTAACATGACTGATGAAGCAGAGAGGAATTCTAGAGCTGTCAGCCAACTATAATTATATACAATTTAAAGTTTTAAATCATAACTGTGTGATGAATGCCTCACTTAACACACCTAAAAATACGTTTGTGGTCAGGCTGAAAGTTTAACCAGTCCTTATGGCATACTGATTTACTCTTTCAGCTGTTCTCCATAGAATGTCTCAAGGTTGCAAATGGTTTTCTTAGTAGCAATGTACATAAATGAAGTCAATAACTCCTTCCCTTGACTTCTTGCTGACTTTTCTTTTTTCATTAAATAAAACAGACTGCTTAAAAATTCCAAATTTTATGATGAATTGTATTAGATACATTTTCCTTTTAACCTTTAAATATCTTCTAACTGTTAATGACTTGTTACCTTTTTTCTGTCATTTAAATGAGCCTACCATACCAGATAGTAGTTGGAGTCTAAGGAACATATTTTTATTCAAGTTTCTAGAGGTTAAAAATTAATTTCATATCTAATTTATAATCTAGAGACAGAGCAAAATGTAACAATTTATTTTGCAATTTTTTTTTGAATTTTGGTTGGCAGGGTCGGGGGTGGGAAGAGGTAGCATTCAAGAATGCACAGTTCTTTAAATGTATTTAAGCAAAAGTAAGGGGAAGGGAGGTATGGAAGAAGGGAATTACAAGGGAAAAAGATTAATTTGGGAAAGAAAAACATTTTCATTAAGGCTTAAAACTCATGTATCAAAAACACTGCAGTGTTTTAACTGCACATTATTCTGAGTGCACATATATTAATAGCATTTTTCTAGTGTAAACAATAAACATTTGTGGAAAGTTTATCTTTATTGCACAGTACTGTGACTCCTTTCAAGACTTAGTCATTAAAAACTATGATCTTGTACATGGGCTCGAATGGACATCTTCATGGGCTACTTGAGGTGATGAATCATAATATTCACGTAGCTCATTCCCCATGCTAGTTTTCACAAAGCGCTAAGTAGTACTAAGAGTAGTACAGAAGACAAAAAAATCACACTCTAAAGTCAACACGATTTTAATGAAGAATAGTGTATTTGTTCTCTAAGTGTAATGGAAAAAAAACTGGTATTTTGCAGGGTTGAAAATGTAGAGAAAGACAGGGAAAGCTGTTTCATTATAGAAACGTTAGTCTATAATGGTCTAATATGATGCTGAGATCACCATAAACAGAATAGATTATTCAAATTGAATTTTCAAGGCTCTATTTCAGTTTTTGTTTTCTGTTTTATTTTAAGGGAACCCTAAATGGGCAATTGAGTCTAATTTCCAAACTTGTTCTGCAGTTACATATTTGAATGGGGAAATTTTGTACACTAAAGTCTTCTATAGTATTATTTCATGTTTGCAAAAAATTGAACTATCAAAACTAAACTCATGTTTGTCTGCGAATCTTTCAAAAATCAATTCTCAATCAATCTGGTCGCTATCAAGTAGAAATGATCCTAATGTTAAGATGTTAAACAAGATCATCGCTAATTATTAGAGAAATGTAAATCAAAACTACAATAAGGTATCACCTCATGCCGGTCAGAATGGCCCATCATTAAAAAGTGTACAAATAACAAATGCTGGAAAGCATGTGGAGAAAAGGGAACCCTCCTACACTATTGGTGGGAATGTAAGCTGGTGCAACCACTATGGAGAACAGTACTGAGGTTCCTTGAAAAACTAAAAGCAGAGTTGCCATATGATCCAACAGTCCCACTCTTGGGCTCAAATCCTGAAAAGATGGAAATTTTAATTTGAAAGGATACATGCACCCCGATGTTCATAGCAGTACTATTTACAATAGCCAAGACACAGAAGAAACCTAAATGTCCACCAACAGATGAATGGATAAAGAAAACGTGGTATATATATTCAATGTATTATTCAGCCATAAGAAAAATGAAATAATGCCATTTGAAGCAACATGGATGGACCTAGAGATTATCATACTAAGTGAAGTAAGTCAGAAAGAGAAAGACAAATACCATACGATATCACTTATATGTGGAATCTAAAATATGATGCAGATGAACTTATTTATAAAACAGAAACAGACTCACAGACATAGAAAACAAACTTATGGTTACCAAAGGGGAAAAAAGATAGGGGAGGGATAAATTAGGAATTTGGGATTAGCAGATACTAACTACTATATATAAAATAGATAAACAACAAGGTCCTACTGAATGGCACAGAGAGCTATATTCAATATCCTGTAATAAACCATAATGGAAAAGAATATAAAATATATATATATATAGATACACACATATATCTATAACTGAATCACTTTGCTGTACACCAGAAACTAACACAACATTGTAAATCAATTATACTTCAATAAAAAAAATTTTTAGGGACTTCCCTGGTGGTGCAGTGGCTAAGACCCCCCACTCCCAATGCAGGGGACCCGGGTTCGACCCCTGGTCAGGGAACTAGATCCCACAAGTCAACTAAGAGTTCGAATGCCGCAACTAAAGATCCCGTATGCCACATTTAAAAGATCCTGCATGCTGCAATGAAGATCGGAGATCTCATTTGCTGTAACTAAGACCCGGTGCAGCCAAATAGGTAAATATTGAAAAAAAAAAAAAAGGAAAAAAATAAAATTTAAAAATTTTTTAAAGATGTTAGACAAGATCAAAGTTGTAGACCTGTCATTATGTCTTAATTTACCACATGCAAATCAAATTGTACATTCAATCACCAATATTTTACTTTAATTTATTGACCTACATAGGTTTGATGTAGTCTTTTATAGGCATGAAATTATATATGCTTCCTAAAACTTTCAAGAAAGCTTGCAAATTTTAAATATCTACTATCAGATATACAAAATAGCAGCACTTTCTCAGTAATAATGATGTCATATTAAATATTATGCCATTAACAAAGAGTTTAGATCATTCTTAATAAAACTAACTAAACCATTAAAATCTATAGAATGAAATCTTTTCTCATATAAATCATATGGGTAAATCACATGTTTTTATTGAACTACTTTAGAACAGCTTTCTTACCATAAGCAAAACCAACTTGAACTAAATTCATCTCCCCATCACAGAGTATTATCAAGCTGGTCACTAAGCTATAATTGGTCTATATTTTTAATATAGTTACAAAGGGATTCAAGGTCCATGTTATTTTTTAAAACTCTGGAGGCTGGGATTAACATATACACACTACTATGCATAAAATAGAAGGCCAACAAGGACCTACTATATAGCACAGGGAACTATACTCAATATTATGTAATACCCTATAAAGGAAAAGAAACTGAACAAGAATATTTATATATATGTGCATATATATGTATAACTGAATCGCTGTACTGTACAACTGAAACTTACACAAAATTGTAAATAACTATACTTCAATTTAAAATTTTTTTAATAAATTAAAAAAACCTCTGAACTCTAATAAAACAAACAGAAAATGTAAAATTTTTCTAGAAATTTTCATTTAACAGCAGACGGTGTTAAGAGAAAGAAGAACATTTTGGACTAAATTACAAGAATATTTTCAAGTGAGATGTAAAATGAGAAAAACATGATTTCCCACCAGAGCCTAAATCATAAATCATTTTCAAGGAAATCAATGTACATTCCTTTCTGTGTCTGGGATTTCAGTCCATTATATAATATATCTTTCTAATACAAATGAAACTCTTTTATACCCTTGCTAATAGAAAACTAATGGTAGGTTATACCTCAGATACCTCATTTATAATATTTCTATGCTTATCATTTTGTATTTCTATAAAGCTTCATTTTTATGTTCCACTGCATAATTTTTAAGGAAAGAAAATCTGTTCTAAATCATTAGTTTTGTGTATTAGAAAACATATATTCACTATATACCATGGCATGTTTTTAAAGTCAATTAAAATCAAAAGTAAATGTGTTGCATTAGATTTGCAAGGCCTGAACTAGTCTTTAATAATAATCTTTAAAAAGCATTCACATAGATCTAAGCGGCTTTCATAACTTCTTTCAGGGTTGGATTTGTTCTGGAAAGAGAAATAACAATAGGATAGGATTAGGTGACTATTGTGCTTTCATCTCTAGCTTTCAAATTACCATGTTATTTAAATTAAGAAGTAGGATTATGCTTTACTTTGTGTGTGGAGGATATTGAGATTCCGACGTCAAAGAACATAGAATCTAAGAGAAAAGGTAAAATGCCCTCAAATAACACCAACACAAGATGAAAGTTAAAATCACCCAAAAACTGGGTGCCCATAAAGAGCAATGGAGGTGCGAGGGTTCCTTTCTGCTTGGGAGGAGAAGGGTCAGGGAGGACCGCCCAGAGGGAAGTGGTATTTGAGCTAAACCTTGAAGGATGAGTACAAGAACAGAGTGTCAAAGAGCATGGAACTATTCTTTCACAGCACACTCATTAATGCCTAGTAGTATCTTTGGAACAGAGCACTGAGAAAGACCAGCTTGGGAAATATCACTGTACAAAACTGGTAGCCGTGATATCCATGAGGCAAGTAGGGGCCATGCTCTGAGCAGTGTTGTTTTATTTTAGCTACCAATTTAATTATATGATATTGATATATTCATTAATTAATATGGTAACATTTAACTCTGCAATCTAGGGCAAACCATATTTGTCTGTGGTATATTATTTACACATTAAAACTATATTCCCTAAAAACCTTTTTTGACATTTTTACATCTATATTGAAAAGTAAGATGGGTATGACATTACTTTGTGACATCTTTACCAGTTAGGGTTTCAGGGTTGGGTTAACTCTGTGAAACAAGATGGGAAGCATACTCCACCTACACACAGACTGGTGGTGTTAGATGTGGCATACAAATTACCTATGGCAAAAAACGTTCAAAAGAATTCACCAATTAGGCATTCTGTTTCCAGAGCATTCAGCAGAGTTTTTGGATGATTTTTCAGGTGTTACCTGTTATTTTCTACTTTCTATGTAAGAAAATTCTGGAAATACATGTATTTCATAGCTATATAAAAGCATACGGATATTTTCTAAATATATTAGCACAAAACATAGCCCAGTCAATGTAGCTTGGTGTTAAGAGCCTACTTGAGTCAAAGTCTCTGGATTTGAATCCCAGAACTTGAATTCCAGTTCTACCACTTACTGAACATGTTAGATTTGGCAAATAAGTTTACTTCTTTCTGCATCACGTTTCCCAACAGTAAGAGAGGGTGTGTAATAGTACACATCTCTTTGGGTTGTTCTGAATGATTTGACACATATAAAGCGTATATGGAATGGAAACATAGTATTTAGTATTTCAACTTCCTGTGGGCTAAAATGAAAATAAAACCACCCCACGAGTGATAGACCTTTTTTATGATAATTGAGATTAGCTTTATTTAAATTTCTGGTTCATGCTTATGCAGCACGTGCTTTGGAACCCTTTAGCTTTTTGGGTCTCTCTCTGCAAGAATTTAATGATCTGTAACTAACACTTGATCAGGTGCTATATAAAAGGAACCTATGATAATTTTGTGATGTGAGGAATTCACTGTTGAGGTGAATAGTTTCACCTGCTAATTTATATATTTATCAGTAAGGTATTTAAGTTGCATTAACCATTCTGTTTGCTAATATGGTGGGGCACCTCCTGGGTTCGCTGCATCGGTATTTCTTGGAGAACATCAGGCCAGCCTCCTAATCTCTAGTTTCTCCCCTGGGAGGTTTCACTTATCATTCCTCTATCCTCTGCCACTCAGAGTTGCATGTTCCATCTTCCATGTTCTCAGAGCTCTCAGTTTTTTTCCTCAGCAATTTTCAGGATCACAATTGTACTTTTGCAGTTATTTCTGTAATTAGTTTAAAGTCAGAATAGAATGCAGGCTCCATAAGCACATGGACTGTATCTGTCTTATTTACATGCTGTATCTTCATTACCAGTTTCAAAATCTGAGAACTAGTAGACACTCAATAAATATTTCATAAAATAAATGAATGAATAGATGCAGTTAATCAGTACTTACCAAACAGTACAATATAGTGCTTAATAATATAGACTTGGAAGGAGAAAATTTTGATTTTGAGTCCCTCTCTGCCATTTTGCATGGATAAGTTTCCTCCAAGAAAGTTACTTACATCTTTCTAATATTCAGTTTCCTCATCTGGAAAAGGGGTGCAACAAAAATTCCTATCCTCACAGAACATTTGTGAAGTTAAAGTGGGATTGTATTCCTGAAAGTCTCAGCACAGCTGCCAGTACATAGAATACAATATACTGTGGTTATTATTATTAGGATTATTATTGAATAGGCTATTATACCTTCATTCTGATTATACCATTCATTAATATGAAATGAACTTCTCTATCTGACATTATTTGGTTTGTGTTTAAAATATATTTCTCTGGAAAAATTCTGAACATTAGTTTCTCTTTTGTTAAATGTATGTGTTTGCTGTGAACTAAGTCAGTTTGGTCCCCTATGATTATTAGATTCTTTGGACGACAGTATTTCAAATGGCCTGAAATATCTCAAGACTGAAGAAGACTACAGGCCCTACCTCACTAAGTAACAGGCTGGATATTTCGGTCTCAGTCCTGTCACATCTGCCCAAATTAACAGCAAGTGGCACAAGAACAGTCATAGGATCTGCTCCTAGGAAGCTGATGAAGTCCCAGCTCCCTGTCCTTTGAAGCAGTCTGGCAAGAGTCACATGAGGCAGATGTTTCAGTTTTCTAGTGGCAGAATCCAGGCAGGTTTTAATCAGAATCAGGTGATAGAATCCTTTTTTTTTTTCCTGTGGTCATCTCAGGGCCAGGCTGAATCTAGGCCTTTGGATACTGCTCCAAGGGAATGAGCTCCTTGATTTTAAACCTTATTTATGCAAAGGCACTGGTGCTTGATTAATATCTCTGGCCAACCCACAAATCTTAAACATCAGTAATTTCACCAGTGAAAATGATTTCTCACACCCCATTATACTGATTAGTAAACTATCTAGTTCTAACCAGAGATAAACAGAGTTGACTTGCTTATAACTGCTGCCTTTGGAGTCACAAATGACAACTCTAAAGAAGTCTTTCAAATTCTGATTACTCTCTTACCCACCCACCCACCCCATGTTAACCATTCTGGGGGCGTATGTAAATCAAAACTCACATACACAGCATTTTTAATTTAGCTGAAACATTTTAAAGTAAATTAAAGCAATGTAATGTATTTGCTAGATCATTTTACATTTAACTCTTTGCATCCTAGACATATTTATGTACCCTCTCTGTGCCTCAGTTTATATCTATAAAATGAAGATAATGATAGCAGTTTCCTTACAGGGTTGATGTGAGTTTCAAATAAGTTAATGCCTAACAAGCACTAGAACAGTCTGGCTTATACTGAGGTTCGATAAATTTTGGTAGCAGTTGCTACCAGTACTGCTGCTATTACCATTTTATAATTATTAATATTTATTGGGATTACAAGCAGATTTAAACAAATTCTCTGGGTTCTAGTTTGTAGTTCTTTTGGACGACATTATTTTTTTTCTGAGTTCTCAGAATCCTGCTCCGTTTTTGTTTGTGGTTTTGGTTTTTTTTTTCCTTTTTTGTATCACTTAATTCTCTCTTGGTTCCTATATTTATTTTTCCCATTTACCCATTTATGAGAAGACAGAACTCTCCCTAGAGAGTATGGGTCAGATGTGTGGGTAACCAGCAGCTTCCCCACAAACCCTTCTTGGACTGCTCAGGCAAGTCCCCAGGGAACTAGGGACTCCCTAGGAAATCAAATTTCCCCTCTCAGGATGGAAGCAAGAGTGAGGGTTGGTATGTACTGTTCTTTGCCTGATTTCTGGTTCCTCTGAAGCAACGAACAAATGCCAATTGCCCTTATAGGTGTGAGACCAGGTTTTTTGTGGGTTTTTTAAAAAAATATTTATTTATTTGGCCACGCCGGGTCTTAGTTGCGGCACGCGGGGTCTTTTAGTTGCGGCATGCGAACTCTTAGTTGCAGTATGTGGGATCTAGTTCCCTGACCAGGGATCGAACCCGGGCCCCCTGCATTGGGAGCGCAGGGTCTTAGCCACTGGACCACCAGAGAAGTTCCATGAGACCAGGTTTTAAGCCTCCAGAACAGAAGCTCCCAACTCATGGCCCCTAGGTTAGATTTAGATGTCAGAAGTAATTGCTTGTCATACATAGTGCTTTTGTTGTTGCTCTTATTTGCTTTTTTTCATAGAATTTAAGTCAACATTTAAAAATTGGGAGATCTGGGCTTCCCTGGTGGCACAGTGGTTAAGAATACACCTGTCAATGCAGGGGGCATGGGTTCGAGCCCTGGTCTGGGAAGATCCCACATGCCGCGGAGCAGCTAAGCCCGTGTGCCACAACTACTGGAACCTGTGCTCCACAACTACTGAAGCCCGTGAACCTAGAGCCTGTGCTCCACGATAAGAGAAGCCACCGCGATGAGAAGCCCACGCACCACAAAGAAGAATAGCCCCCGCTCGCCGCAATTAAAGAAAGCCCGCGTGCAGCAACGAAGACCCAACGCAGCCAAAAATTAAAAAAATAAAAATAAAAAAATTTGGAGATCTTCCATTAAAACCCACATTTCAGGTTTCTCTTGAAATACGCAAAGATCAGGCAACAAACAAAAAAATTTGTGTAGCACCAAGAAGCAGCTGCCCCTGCACAGAGGGCATGTGCTTTCAGTTTGCCTGCGTGCTTCCACCACACATGGACTCCCCACCATAGGGTCAAGTAGTCTACATCTAATGGCTCTGTTCTTTCACTTATTCTAATACAGAATATTTCCTGTACTCAATCTACCTGTATCTGTATCCCATGTCCCCTGCCTTCCTTAATGTTAAAAGGGATAAAATGTCAGGCTTCCACCTATGGCCAACCCATCGCTTGTGCCGCTTTGAATTCCATTCTCTTTTTTGCATACTCAAAGATTTTGCACTCTCTTGAACTATCAGTTTTCCCCTCTCAACTGGCTTATTCTTATCAGCATGCAAACATGCAGTAATATCTTCCATTTTTAAAATACTCCATTTTTTCACAACCCACATCAAACTACTGCCACATTTCCCTTTCATAATAAAATTGCAACTAGTTGATGCATGAGTTGTCTCTCCCTCTCTTATTCTCTTTTCAAAGCCACTTCAATCAGACGTTTATTACCTCTACTCCTCTGAAACCACTCTTGTCAGAGTCACCAATAACTTCCATCTTGCTAAATCCCAAAACAAACTCTTTGTTGTTACCTTAACTAGACATCTCATCAGCATTTGAAAAGTTCTTCAATAATCCTTGTTTAAACACTTTCTTCTGTTGGTTCCCATGACATCACACTTTTATGTATTCCTCCTAACTCACTCACCCTTTTCAGGCTTCTTTGAAGAGTTCTCTTCAACTTATCTGCATCTTACTTCTTACTCTTCCATCCATATTTAATGCCCTACATCTAATTCCTCACATCTCTTCTCTTCCCTCGCCTTACCCATGTTGTAGGCTTCGAATATTCCTCTATATACTGATAACACTCAGGATTCTCTAGTTTCAAATATTACCCTGAACTCTGTGCTCATGACCCAGACTAATTCAACATCTCTACTTGAATACAGATTAGGCTCTCAAGCATACATGTCTGAATCCAAACGCTTGAATTTCTTCTTCAGACCTGCTCTTGCCTCAGTTATCCCCATCTCACTAAAAGGAACCACAATTATCCAGTTCTTTGTTCCTGACTCCTCTCTTTCTCTCATACCTGATATATAATCTATCAGAAAATCCACCCATGCTCCTTTCAAGATATTTGTCTGAATCTGACCACATCTCACTATGGATCATCACTAAAACTTTAGAAAAGGCTACTATCATCTTTCACTTAGATTATAGCAATTGTTACCTAACAAGTCTCCCTGCTTCTACTCTCAACTTCCTAGTCAGTTATCTACCACAGTGACCTTTATAAAAGTTAAATCGTATCATATCATGGTCCTTGTTTAAAGCCATAACTAGCTTGACCAAATCATTTCAGTTTGCCTGGGACCTTCCTAGATTTAACATGAAATTTCTATGTTCCAGGAACTCCCTCCGTCAGGGCACTGAGGTAGTAGGTCATCCTATCTATTATGTACAGAAAAAAATAAAATCAGATAAAACTAAAACCCCTACTAGGCACTCAGTCAACTACATGATCTTGTCTCTGCTTTCCTCTTAAACATCATCTCCCATTACTCTTTGCCTTAATCATTCTACTCTAGTCACATTGGCCTTCTGCTGTTATTCAAACACGTCAAGATTGTCTCTGCCTTAAATATTTGTTGAATAATTGAATGAACAATACAAAGTAGGAAAGCAAAAAAAAAAAATCATGATGGTGGCGTGTTTTAAGAAAATGAAGTATATATTTCTTTGAAATAAATGAGAATCATTTCTATTCACTTGATATTGAAATGTCTGTCTGCTTTGCTAATTTATATTACCAGTCTGGTCCCAGTAGCATCTGAGTTTTCAGCTTCTGCTCTAAGCCATGCTAAGGAGCTCAGGCCATAGAGACATGCTGTATTAGGTAAATTAAGTTCAGGAAGGTAGGAGGCCTCATCCGTGCCTAGCATCCAGTTACTGAGTAGTTGATGGACACTCTTAATTAGCTAAGAGAGTATGGTTAGAAAGAGAACTAGATTTTCTATCAGGAAATATGGGTCCTAGTCGTGGTTTTGCCATAGTCTAATCATATGACCTTCAATGAGTCACTTATTCTCAGGCATTAAGTTTTCGGATTTTTTTTCTGCTTTTTGTTTGTTTGTTTAGTTGGTTGGGTTGTTGTTTACTCTAAAATGACAGGTTGAGTTGTAAAGTTGTCTCTAGATTCTTCCAGCTCTACAATTTTTAAATGATTGATTTTCTTTGGCTTTTCCCCATGTGCCATACATTCGTATTTTCCAGATACAACAGTAATAAGTGCACAATAACGTGAACCTAATCTATTAAGGATGCCACAAATTAGAGAAAAATAATGCTGGCTACATGGGGCCTCTCCCACCAAACCTAGGCAGTATTTTTTGCATGACTTTTAAAAAGATTATTCAATGAAATGCAGACTGGTTACAATTATTCATGTCATCAAGCTTTTAGCACTTCTTTGGGGCTCTGTTTCCCTGTCACTGTCAAGCAACTTTTGGATGGTAGTATAAAGTTGCCCTTGCTCAATTTCCTCCTATTTCTTTTCATTATCCGTTTCAGATAAGACAGCATTCTCCTTCCCATCTTGGTGCTTACAGTCTTCAAAGATTTTGTAGTAATGTGCCATGACCTAGTAGCTTTCTAAGCTAATTTCAAATCCCTGAAGTTTCATGAAAATTCTGTTGCTTCCATTTTTCCAGAGAGGTAGACTGTAAATCACATTATTAATATTTCAAATCTAGCTTCATGATCCCATATTTTAAATTCTATTTTTGTTTCGAATAGAATAAATTCTGTCACATATTCCTTTCCTAAATGGCAAAAATCCTAGGGAAACTGAAAAGTCATATCTCCTGCTGTGTCATTTTCACTGCAGAATGGAAAGAAACTGTCACCTAGCTAGTTCATAGTTTGATACTTCAGAAAACCTATTCCAACTTACATTTTTCTTTCTCTTTCTATTTCCCTAACTTCCCCTTAACTATGAAACTTGCTTATTTTTATGCTCCCTGAAATATAATTTTCCTTGCTTTTTAATGTTAATACACTCCTTTCTCCTCCTAGGTGTTTAGCTCTTTATGGGTGTTTCATTACATCTTACTCATTTTATAAACTCTGCCCATTCATCTGTATGAGACTCACTTTTCTTTTCCTTCCAGTGAAGGACAGATGACAGTTGTCTGTCACCAGCCAACTTTATGAATTTATGTCGTGTCTGTTTTGTTTTTTAGGAAGACACTTAATAATTCTCAGTATTACTGCAGCATCTTTCATTTTATAACTCACTGTATTTTAAAATTTATACAACTGTTATTTATATAGTAACTACTGGAAATAATTAAATGGTGGTGCACAGTTTGTAAATATTTAGAAATTGGGATTATAAACAATTATATACAGCAATTGAAAGTAAATCACTCTTCTTCCTTGGAATGCTTAATCTGGTTATGGCCTGGCCCACCCATGAGTGTCTCATCACTTAGGCCTCCTTTGTTGTTATTGGGTGGCAGGGATCTTCAAACTGGCTTGTTTCACTCAGCTTCCTTTCAAGCCAGAGGTGGTTTTGAGTTTATCTGGAACATCATAGGACTTAATAAATATTAGTTTCCTGTCTCTTCTGAGCAGAGACCCATACACATTCTATCCCCTAGGACTGACTCTTTTTGGTAGAATTATAAAAATCATGTGCAACTTAATAGGTCATAGGATGAAGATAAATTTCTCATATTATGCCACTGTGTGTGATTATCAGTGATGCTCATTATGTCTGTGTTCAGTCAAGTGAGGGAAGAAGCATATCCATCCAGTGGGAGTATTGGTTCTAACAGTATTAGTGAAGTGCAGTGAAATCACTAGAGATGAAGTCATAAATTGTGCCTTGGAAATTCAATATTTACACAAAAAGCTAAGATTTGAGCATTACCGTTTGTATCCCAGAGAGGGAGAGTAGTCTGAGTAAAAGCAGTTCTGAACAACTGAAGCATAAGATCTGAGTAAAGTCAAGAATGGTTAGCAGCAAAAAGATGAAAGTATCTTAAGTTAGTGTAAGCAAACTATAATATTATAATTATACATATGCTACTAAGCCCAAATAAAACCTAAACATCTAGAACACAAAAGATGGAAACTAGAGAGGTGCTGGTTACAGGACTGATAGTTCTTGGGAGTCAAATGAGTTTTTCTCATGGTTTTGAGAACAGAAGAATATAAAAAAGCTGAGGTTTGTGTTGGCAGAGGATGGAAGAGGAGTAAAAAAGGATTTTAAGAAAGAATGTTGATGATTTTTTGTGCCTTTCAAGATGTTTAATAAATGCAAGTAAAGGATTTTTGTATTCTTTTCAAATTACTTCAGGTTCTCCTGCCTGGTTGTTAAGCATGGAATATACAAGGACCAGGGAGTGCACAACTGGGGGACCTCAACCTAATCAGGGAATCAGAAGACACTTCACTGAGATTAAAGTGTCGAAACTCATATTTAAAGATGAGTGTCCAGAAAAAGGTAGAGGTCCCAGAGAAAATGATTAACATTTTAAAAGCCCACAGGAAAAGTCTGTAAAGTACTTCAATCAAGTAAATAAATCTAGTCTGCTGAAGCATTCAGACATATATCAGTGAGCTCAAGTTGAAGGAAACTATGGTTTAAAAAGTGGGAAAGACGTGATATTCACCTTTGAGGCATGGATTTTTACACAGCATATGGATTAGACTCGAGGCTTTAAGCCTAGACCTAGAAAGGGATCTAGAACTTGGCTTTTGAGGATTTAAAAAAAAAGGCTTAGAGCCATACAAAAATTTTTCCACCCTTGCTTGGGGAATAGATAGGGAAATATTCTGTGTTCATGAATTGGAAGTTTCAATATTGTTAAGATGTCAAGTCCTCCCAACTTGATCTATAGATTAAATGTAATACCAATCAAAATCCCAGCAAGACATTTTGTAAATATAAACTGATTCTGATTCTAACATTCATATAGAAAGGCAAAGACCTAGAATAGCTAAGACAATACTGAGGAAGCAGAAAAAAATTTGTAGAACTCACATTTCCCTATTTCAAGGTTTACTATAAATCTACAGTAATCAAGACATAGTATTAGCTAAAGTGGGATAGAATAGAGTGACAAAAAATAGATCTACAAATATAGCAAATTGATTTTCAACAAAGGTGCAAAGACAATCCAATGGAGAAAGGATGGTCTTTTCAACAAATAGTGCTGGAACACTTGGATGTTCATATGCAAAACAGTGACCCTAGACATAGACCTTTCACCTTTTACAAAAATTAACTCAAAATAGATCATAGATCTAAAAGTAAAGTGCAAAACTACAAAACTTCTTGAGGAAAACAGGAGAAAATCTGTGACGTTGTGTCTGATGATGAGTTTTTAGATACAACATTAAAAGCATGATTCATGAAAGAAAAATCATTGATAAACAGAACTTTAATAAAACTTAAAATTTCTGTGCATTAAAGGACACAAACAACAAAGTGAAAAGGCAACCCATGCAGTGGGAGAAAATATTTGCAAATTATATATTGATAAGGGGTTGTTAACCAGAATATATAAAGAATCCCTGCAATTCAACAACCAGAAAACAAACGAACAACCCAATTTTAAAATGCACAAAGGACTTGAATAGACATTTCTCCAAAGATATACATGTGACTGATAAGCACATGAAAAGATGCTCAACATTACTAATTATTAGGGAAATGCAAATCAAAACCTAACAATGAGATACCACCTCACACCCATTAAGATGGCTGCTATCAAAAAACAAAAAAAGAAACCCAAAAAACAAAAGAAAACAAAAGAGAAATAACAACTGTTAGTGAGGATGTAGAGAAATTGGAACATTTGTGCACTGTTGATGGAAATGCAAAATGGTGTAGTCTCTATGGAGAACAATATGGAGGTTCCTCATAAAATTAAAAAGAGAATTAACATTTGATCCAGCTATTCTACTTCTGGATATATATTTAAAAGAATTCAAAGCAAGGATTCAAAGAGATATTTATACATGCATGTTCATAGCAGCATAATTCACAATCTCTAAAACATGGAAGCAACCCAAGTGTCCATCAAGAGATAAATGAATAAACAAAATGTGGTATATACATACAATGGTATATTATTCACCTTTAAAAAGGAAAGAATTTCTGTTACATAATACAATATGGATGAATCTTGAGGACATTATATTAAGTATCAATAAGATACGCCGGTCACACGAAGACAAATACTTTGTGATTCCACTTATATGAGTTATGTAGTCAAATTCATAGAGACAGAAAATAGAATGGTGTTTGCCAGGTATTGGGGAAAGGGGGGAATGGAAAGTATGGTTTAATGGGGACAGAGTTTCAATTTTGCAAGATGAAAACTGTTCTGAAGATAAATGGTAGTGATGGTTGTACAACAATATGACTGTACTTAATACCACTGAACTGTACACTTAAAAACGGTTAAAATGATCAGTTTTATGTGTACTTTATGATAATTAAAAATAATTTTAAAAATTAAAAACATCTGTTCTGTGAAAGAGAATAAGAAGACAAGCCAAAGACTAACAGAAAATATTAGCAAAACACATATCTGATAAAGGACTGGTATCCAAAATATACAAAGCGTTCTTTAAACTCAACAAAATGAAAATAAATAACCCAACTTTAAGAAAAGCAAAAAATATGAATAGACACCTTACCAAAGATATAGAGGAAGCAAATAAGTATATGAAAAGATTCTCAATGTCATTTGTCATTAAGGAAATGCAAATTAAAACAAAATTAAGATGCCACTATTAGAAGGGCTAAAATCCACAAAGTTTGAAATACTAATTACTGGCAAGGATGTGTAGCAACAGAACTTCTTATTCGTTGCTAGTGGGAATGCAAAATACTGCAGCCACTTTGGAAGACAGTTTGGAGGTTTCTTACAAAGTAAATGAATTTAATCACATGATCCTGCAATCGCTCTTGTAGGGTATTTATCCAACTGATTTGAAAACTAAGTCCTTGTAGGGACTACAAAAACACCAAACTGACTAGGAGACAGACCCCCTGCCTGGGCCTAAAGTAGAAGGAATAATCCTCTACAAACCAGAACTAAGGCCTTTATCTTGCATGGGGATGAGACCCAAATTCACAAGTTCCCTGAGGTACAGAAACCTCTCACAAGAACTACTATAAAACATAGGTCTCAACCAGTGACCCAATAGATCCTGGTTACATGGAAACAGCAACATAGAGACTCTTGAAAAATCTAAGGAATGTCCAGGCTTTTAGAGAAAAAAATACTCCCACTGGAGACTAGCTCAGGAAAAGCCATAATGGGATCATTCATACTAAGGAAATAGAGATCAAAGAGATTAGAGAGAAGTTTTAAAATAATTATGTTTAAAATATTCAGAGAGATCAAGGCAGCAAGAGATTCCATGAAGAATAAAGATTTTATGAAGAAAAAAACTCAGATGCTTTTGAAAAGGAAGCAAATGGAGATTCTGGAAATAAAATAGTCATTGAAACGTTAAAAAAAATAAATAGATAAGTTAAACAGCAAGCTACTAAAAGCTCAAACCAGTTGAGAACTGAAAATGTTCAATAGGAGTAGAAAGAAGTGGAGAAATTTAAGAAATATTTAGAAAGTAGAATTAACAAGATTTGGTAAAGGTACTTAAGCCTCCAAAAAAATTCATTCCTGACCCAGAAGAGAGGCACTGTTGCTGTGGTTTAAGCTGATGTGGTAGCTTCTTCACAATGCCTAGCCCTTGGTAAGCACTCAACAAATGCTATTGTTTCCTTATTTTGTTGTTGTCCTATTATTAACATTGATTAACAAGGCTGAAAGGTAAAGAAGGAGGTGGTGAGCCTCCTAATATGTTAGGGAACAGGGAGCCTATCTTTTGTGTTTTCCATTGTCAAGCTAGTTTACAGACAGCCTGGCACTCCAGAGCTGCTATATTTTAGTCACATTATCCAAAAGAAAAATAGACTGAAATATGAAATAAACCAGATAGCTCAGAAAACATATATCAGTGTATGTAATAATGTACTAAATGATTAAGGAAGCAACCCAAATCAGCCTTGGAGAGATAGAATGGTTAAATCAATGGTGCTGGTGTGGCAGCAGCAGCAGCAAAGAACAACATACTATTATTACCTGGGTATGCTGACACGATTTACAAAATTCAAAAAGCATATAGAAAAAAATTTATTAAAATTAAAGAGATGCAGTTTTAAAGATTTCTTTTGAAAGATACGCAGATGTTATTTTTATGGACAAATCCTCATCAAAATAAGAAATAATTTTTATGGGAATATGCAATGCTCAACAGTGTGCAGGAAAATAAGCACACGCTCACATTGCTGGTGGAAGAATAATATGTATGGCTTTAAGACATTATTATCAAGTTTCAAAAGGCCTAAGAACATTTGTACTTTTTAATGTAGTAATTCAACTCCCAAGAATTTACTCTAAGAAAATTGTAGCAATAAAGAAATATATGCATTGCCATGTTGTTTATAATAGCAAAAACATAGGACACAATCTAAGTAGTTAATCAAAAGATAGTGGTTGTAATACATGGTATGGTTATATTGGAATATTATATGGCCAAAAATCTATTTATAAGCAATTTTTAATAACTGGCATGCTGATTATTCTCTGTTTGGCTCCCTACTCTGCCACATCCATTCTCTTCCATTCCATTCCTTGATCTGCCTTTGAGAGGTCAACTGCTACAGACTGCATCGCACAGATTCATTGCCACTCGAGTGCCCACTGAGCTCCAAGAAAACGTCTTTATTCTACCCATTGGGCCCTATAGCTTCCTTTGTTGCAAGTCTCTGATGACTCAGCAACCCTGTTTTGTTTCTTAATCCTAATCACACTTCCGTCTGGAGTCCCTTCACGAAAGTCTTTTTATTTAGACCTTCTTAGTAAATTCTGTATCCAGACTGAGATGCATGTGAATTTCTTATGTCATAAAACTGCATGGTCTACATGATCTAATGTGAAAATATAGAGAAAAACTTGTAAAGAAACACTTAAACATGAAGTGTTTTACAACCTTCCATTGATTTACAATAGTTCAATGTTCTTTCACAGAAAGTTTCCTGTTGTCCACATCAAAATAGATGTCTTGCCAGAAATTGCTATCACTTTTCACTTTCAACTGAGGTCTTTTTTTTTTTTTTTTTTGCGGTACGCGGGCCTCTCACTGTTGTGGCCTCCCCCATTGCGGAGCACAGGCTCCGGACGCGCAGGCTCAGAGGCCATGGCTCACGGGCCCAGCCGCTCACGGGCCCAGCCGCTCAGTGGCATGTGGGATCCTCCCAGACCGGGGCACGAACCCGTGTCCCCTGCATCGGCAGGCGGACTCCCAACCACTGCGCCACCAGGGAAGCCCTCAACTGAGGTCTTTTTATTCTTGAAAGATTTCAAGAATATTTTGTCCCTGCTTTTTTTGTGGCAGGAACGTAGGTATATTGCCACTAAAGACATCTTCATCATGTATAATTGCTCAAGCTTCCCTCTACTCTTAATTTTCCTTGTATTGAGAGAGTTCGACTAATGTACTTTTGGCATTTTTTTTGTAGTTGTTGTTAGTCACTTTCTTCTTAGGAAGATGGAGTGCTTTTTCTGCCTGAAAACATAGGAAGAATAACTAGACATGCCCCACCCTCCAGTTTTCTCTTGAAGCCAATCTCTGGCAGAGACCGATAGTCTTCATTTTCATTTTTGTGCTGGAAGCCTTGCAGGAGCCAGTTCTGGGGAGTGTGATGAAAGGAGACCTTGAGCAAGTCCACACTTTCTGTAAATGGATGAAGTCCCCTAATTCTGGAATCCAGGTACCAAGTCCATTTGGCTAATGGACCTAAAGCCACAATCTGCATCCTGGTTTCCAGCAATGATAAAGGTGGTATTTTGGCTTACATATATTTTTTTGTTTTATTTCTCAAATCATTTAGCAATCATGTAGGAAAGATGTATGTATGTCATTAATAAATAACATCCTCCTCAAAAACTCCAGCAAGATGTGGTTCTTTTACAATGATAAGTGTTCATGTATAACCTTTATGTAAGAAGAAAGATTTTCTGGTTGGTTCAAGTTTTGTTCTATGTTGTCATAATTTTGGATGCCAAGGGGCCTCACACCATTCTTAAATAGTCCGTGGTAATCTCTTAGAGAATGCAGCAAGTCGAACAGCAGAGAAAGCAGAGTGGAGATCATTTGGGGAGCTGGTTACTCCCACACATCAGGACTATGAAAGTTACTCAGTTACTGACCTGTATGTTGGCTTTCCCTTTCCTCTTGCCCTTTTAGCCCTGGAGTCCCCAAAATGCTGGCAAAATAAGTATTCAGGACCTATATTATTCTCCTTAAAACTTTATTTTTTTACGTGATTCAGTAATGCATCATTTAAGACTTAGGCAATGAGGCTACTTTAATCCAACAGATATTTCTTCTAAATATCAAGATAGTAAATTAGAGCACTGTTGCCTTTTAGTTTCCCATATCTTAAGTATTAGTCATTCAAATAATTTTGAAATCTTTTATTAGTAATTCTATTAATTCCACTTGAATAGATCTTAATTTAATGAGTCACGGGGCACTCTTATTTTCTTCTTAAATGAAATAATTTTAATGCAATCATTTTGTGCCTATTTAGATTTTATTATTATTAATAATGCTATATTTTAATGTTATATTCATTATGTGATCTGTTAATAAAAATCTGTTGAAAGTAACCCATTAATTCATTTCCTTCAGACATTATGAAAAACGTATTCTGTTGACCATTTGGCAAGAAGAGATTATTTATCATGGGACATAGTTCATACCAAATGATGAAGTATGATTATTTTACTTGCATGGGATGGATGAGAGATTGTTCATTAATCCCACAAAAGTGTATTGAGAACTTAGCATGCATCAAATACTGTGCTAGTTACTGGGGATACATTGTCTCTGCCTTAATGGAGACTAAAAGGAAAATTATACAAATGATAGACATTAATTGAGTGATCACACCAAAAATTACGTAATGAAAAACTATGAATAATACTAAACATAAAAATGTATAGTATGACCAGGGTTGGCAGGGAAATGTAGGGAAACTTGGTAGATAACTTAAGGATTCCTTTGGCCTACAGTTAATAAAAATTTTCAGCCTCTAAATTTTACCTCTTGTCTCTAAGTTGAATCACCACAGAAACTTGTAATATTTATAATCAATTTTTTTCCTTAAAATTCACCCAAAGACTATTATATGGGGAAACATTGTTTTCAAAGTTATAGGCACTGTGATCCAGACATCAGGACACCTGACCTCCACATCTGAGCCTTCCCAAATTCCAATGGGAGCCTTAGGAAAGTAATTTTTTATCTTTGAACCCCAGTTGCTTGGCTTGAAAAATGAAGTTGTTGGACAGGTCACCTCAAGGACTACACCAATCTAAATAGTCTATGGTCTATAACTTAAGAGAAATACTCTCTATTACTAGAATAAGCTTGTGCCTATAGAGGTTACCTGTCATATAGAAGCTACAAGAATATTGATCTTAAGTGAAAATACAGAACTGTATCCATTTAGTCCTTCATTAAAATAATTTATAACTATGCAGAACTACTACATGAGGTAACAATAGCAATCGGTTTCTGTTGTGGGTATTGCATCTGATTTTTCTGGGAAATTGTTTCCCAAAGGTATATCTGTTCCCCAACAGAAGTTGGTGTAGGATATACTAAGTAATGACTAGAAGCTAAATTAAATTGATTTATATATAAGTAGTAGCCACCCCAGAAGATTTTCCTCTTCCCCCAGAATAACGTAAGTCTACCTGCTATACATGTTTGTAGAAACACTCCATTTCCTCAAAACACAAAGAACATTGATAACTACCTGTTAATAATGTCTTTCTTCCCCACTAGACACAATACCTCCTTCACTGCTGCATTGTTTAGTTTTTGCTGCATTAACAAACAACCAAATTTAGCGTCTTGGAACAACGAATATATTTATTCTTCATGATTTTGTGATGACAGCTTGGCCCAACTGGACACAGCTGGGCTTGCCTAAGCATAACTCTAGGCTGCTGGTTGGGTTTATATCTGCTCCACATACTTCTCCTTCTGGAACCCAAACTAAAGAAACAGTGACAACATGGGGCATGGTTTTATGGCAAATGGCAATAGTGAAACAGGAAACAGAAACTCGTGATGATTCTTAAGCCTCATTTAAAAATGGTCACACTGTCTCTTCTGCCCATATTTCACTGGTCAAAGCAATCACATGGACAAGTCCAAAATCAATGGAATGGGGGCGCATAGTTTGCCTCTGTGTTGAAGGAGGGGAGAATGAATTGCCGAACAGTAATAAAGGCTACAACAGCTGCCCTGCACTCACTGCATAGCACAGTCCATGGCACATAGTAGATGTTAAGTGTTTTTTTTGAGGAATTCATAAAATTTGATAACATGTCATTCATCTTCCCAAAATAGTCCATGTTCTCTTGTCTATCTTTGCAATGCAAATGTTCTTTTCCCTTCATATGATAATACTACCTGAATACTTTAATTTTCCCCAATTCATGGGCCAGGAATGGTTTACCATCATATCCCTAGTTCTGAGTTCAGTGACTTTCACATAGTCAATTCTCAATAAGCATTTTTAGATAAATGAAAAATAAATTAATGAAGCCATAAAACAAATGTTATATGGTTTGTTCATTTATTTGTTTGTTTTTGAGGTGCTTTTTTGTTGTTTTTTACAAACAATAAAGCTAAGGCTGATATCTAGTAAGTGGCGAATCCTAGGGTGCTCTAGCATCTTTCTATATAAATCAAGAAAGTAATCACTCTCTTTTGTAAACTCTACTTAAATCTTATGGTACGCTGGTTGGAAATAGTTTTGAAAGCCAAATATACACTATTGAAATTATATGGGCACCGTGGAAATGTTCTTATAGACCAGTAAATTTCAACCCTCATGCTTTAAGGATGATCATCATTATCTTAAAAATTAATATTTACTGTCTCATAACAGTACCTTATTTTGATATACTAGCCATTACTTCACATTAAAAATATTTTCCGTGTACCTATTAGACCCAAACCACTGTTTGATATACAAAGATACATAAGAAACAGTTTCCTTTGTTCAGGGTGTGCTGTCTGGTTGAGTAGATATGCAACAGTAATATCTGTGAGTATCAAATGAATAAAACATAAACCTATACGAATTCAGATAAAGGAGAAAACATCATAGAAAAATGATGGAAAATCTCATGGAAGAAGAAAAATTTAATGGAAACTTAGAAAATGAGTAGGATTTCTCATAACTGAATTAGAGAGGGAGGGTATTTCAGGGAGAAAGAATTCAATAAATTAAAAAGTAAAAAGTATCATCCAAGAACACCAAGAAAGTCATAGTAAAAGCTATATGTAGGAAAATAACTAGAGACAAGGCTGGAAAAATCAAGAATAGATTGTGGATGAAGGCATAAAATGATAAACTAAGGAATGTCAATTTGATTTTGTAAGCATTGTAGAGTCATTGGAGTTTTTCAGTAGGGAATGCATCACAGAGAAAATGTATATTTAAGACTGTTAATTTGGTAATATCATAGACAATGAATTTGAGGAGAAGTACCATAGAGGTAATTTAGGAGAATGTTTCCGTTATCAAGGTATGAGGTAATTACACCTAAATGAAGGTGGATGGCTACAGTGTAAGAAAGGACTACATAATGAGTACAAAATCAGATGCCTTGGGACTAAAATAAAGAGCAACATGGCCATGGTTTCATTCATGGCCCCAGAATTCAGATCGGAGGACGCTGGGGCCAGAGTACTGAAAGCACAACAAGTTGTGCTAAGGCCCAGAATCTCTGAAAATGGAAATAAGGGCAAGGGTTAGTTACTCCAGAGATGAGCATGCTTCCTAAAGCAGGAACATATCCAAGAGACATAGCTCAGGGGCAGGATATGAACATCATTAGCCAGAGTCCAAACTGAACAGGGCATCTAGATTGTGGATTTTATAAGAGAGAGGCCATAAGTTCATTCAAAAGTTCTAATATTGGACAGAATTTATTACGTGAATAAATTGAACTAACGTTGACTATTCTGGCTCAAACCTAAGAGAAATTTCTCTCACTGGGGAGTAAGAACAATTCAAGATGATGCTTGTCGGAGTAATTGAATGGTCATGTTTGCTGTTGCCACACAGTCCAGCCTGAACACAGGCAGTCCGTGCACCTGGGCACTAGGACTAGAAGCAGAAGAGATGAGATGGTGGTGATTCACTTCAGGGAGGTGAAACTTACACGGTCCACGTTGAAACTTAATTCATGTATTTTTATCAAGTAAAGAATAACTTGCATGATCTGGGACATCCAGTCATTTACTCTTCAAGGAAAGGCATGTTTTCTATTCTAAATCTCAGGTTATGTGATTCTGAGTTTTTTCACTCTAGTTTTTTTAAGCAGTAAGATCTCTTACATGAAGGAATAAAGATGCTAATGAGACTACATACAGAGAGAAACAGAGAAAAGAGTGTTGAGGTGGTACAGGAGAAAGAGAGGACAGGAAGAAGGAGAGAGAGAGAGCCTTTGTATTAGGTTAAACAGAAATCATTAATAAAGATATAGTAAAAGTGTACTTTGCAAATACAAAAAAATATATCTAAGATATAGTTCCTTCTCAAAAGGAAACTTTTAAAAATATTTTCATCGCTGTGGATTAGTATATTATCACATAGAATATTATCAAATGATGATTTTTTCATCCATGAGTGTGCACATTTGTTGTATGATTCATAACTCCAATATACAGAAGCCTGACTTCTAAGTCACTAAGGGGAGATTTTAGACGCAGCACTGTGCCTCTGTTCCTTGAAAACTGTCAGCAGATACTGAAGAAAATAATACATTCTCTACTTAACTCTAGGTACCAGGATACCAAAAAATAAGATTTCTTCTTGTTTGTGAACTGAAATTTCTGTGGGGGAAATCTAACAACACAAGAGTGCAGTGCCAAGAGAATTCACTGATTATTAATGGATCACAGAATTACCAAAAAAGCACAATGTAACTGTGGCAGTAAGTTTCAAAGATGTGGGCATCAACCACATGTCTAATTCAACCGAAAGCAGAACGGTACATCTGTAGTCACCATCGACACATCTCTATCTCTTTCTGAATTGAAACTCTTACTCACCTGTCTATTCTCTACACCTACCCAATCTCCACTCACCTTTTACTTGTAATCATCTCTACTGTTTGGAGTTTTTTGGTCATGCTGCTTAGTTCTGTAAATCGTTTCCACTTTCATCTCTACTTTGCTTTTGCTTTTCTAAATGCGTTAGGCGTTGGTGTCAATAGATGGAGATATGGTATGTGTGTAGGGGGGATTGTGTGTAAGAATGAAATTTAGAAAAGGTACCAATTTCAAGGTCAAATTGTTGCTTTCTTGTCTCTCCACCCCAACGTCAGAACCCACCAGCAACAGCATTATTGTCCAACAAACAGGAGTCAACAGCAAAAACATACTGAGTGTGAATTGATAAGTTAAAGGAGAAAAATCTGCCTTATTGTAACTGCCATCTCCTAAACAGTCACATGAATCAGAATCTCCTGTGGAGCTTGTTAAAAGTACAGATTCCTCAGAATCCACCCCCCGCCCAGAGATTCTGATTAAATAAATCTGGTGTGAAGGTCAGAGGTATAAATGGTCAACATGCTCTCCAGGTGATCCTGGTGCATGGTTCTACACATTGCAGTCGTTATTCTAGAAATCAAAGAAATAAATACTTCTCCTAATCTGAGAGCAAGTGATAGCAGAGCTGATAGTAAAGGAGACACAAGGAATAAAGGTCCAGATAATCAAAAAGCTGTCAACACGTGAGAGGAAACACAAGGCCAAAAGTAGACCTCTTCCTTAGATGTTAGGATCTCAGATTTCCTAAAAAGTAAGAGAAGAAAATAGATTAGATCCTGGAAGTTAAAAAGTTTCACATTCCTTTCAGGTTGCTGCCATGTAACTAAAATATATTAGATCCCACTCATTCCCATTTTCATCCCCCAACTGCCTACTTTTCCAGTTTTTTCACTACTTTTACCATTTACTACTTTACCATCTCTTTCAAACCCAATTCCTTAGCCCTTTTCTCCTTGTCTATAAGTCTCTACTAGCTTCACTGTCTTCCCTCAGCTTCCAGTTCCAGAGCCCTTTTCACCAAGCCTACTGTCAACGCTCTTACGTACGTTTCACTGTTGCCCACACCACTTGTTTTACTAAACCCCTAAGCTAAGATGAACCCAATCCTACTTCTACTTCTCTGCATCCACTGAACACCACTGAATAAAAACCACACAACCATACACACTGATACCACTACACTATATGATCTTTCCTCTCAGCTGGGCCTTTAACCCCACAGCAATCCTTTTTACGTGTTTCTAGTCAATTTGGCCTGTTTCCTCACAGTAGCTATTCTAAATCTTTATCAGTTCACTTGAAGACCCTATTAATTTTCCCAACACAAAAAATAAAATCCATCACATAGGAGCTACTTTAACTTCCCATCTCCCTGCACATAAATGCCCATGTCAGCATCCCTAGTCAAATACTTATACCTGTATCCACAGCTATGCTCACCTTTCCCAGAAAAATAAGTGCTTCAATACAAAGCTAATGGATCTATCCCATCTTCTCCAAGACTCTGCCTCATCACTTTTATTTACTTTCATCCTTATCTACCTCTCTTTCATCATTGTACCTTCCCCTTAATATTTTCATGACTATCCCATATTTTTTTAAATGCTCACTAAATTTGCATTACCCCCTAAAACGACCCTTCTTTATTTCCTTATTTTTTGTTGGACATTCATAAAATGGGTATTTAAGCACTCTATTTTTTACATCTTCCGTTCATTCTTTAACTCTCAATATTCTGCCTTACTACTCCCATCTTCTTACTCAAGTTGATCTTGCTAAGATCAGCAATGACCTCCTCATTTACAAATCCAGGGAACACTTCTCACAACCTAGCTACTCAACTCTGAGGCATTGACATCATCTGTTCTTGATGTGCTCTCTTCCTTTCCTTTCCCTGGCTTTCCTTTTATTTGGCTGCCTCTTTCATACAGTTGTGGGCATGTGCTACCACTTACCAACTATGTGACGGCTCCGATCCTAGTTCCCTCCTCACATAAAACGGAGATGATAATTATATATACTTCATTAGGTGGTTGTGAGAATCAAATGATAAAATATGTCATAAGTGCTTAACACAATGCCTGACAAATAGGAAGGTGGTACAGTAACTGAGAGACAGTGTGGCATTGATCCGTGTATTGTATGGTTTTGTTGTTGCTGTATTATTACCACTGTTACTATGATTATCTTAACTATTCCTTGTCTCAAAATTTTTCCAAATGAATACTTTTTTGTGTGTTTCTTAAAATATAGATTCCTGGGCCTTACCCCACACCTAACAAATTGGACTCTTCGGAGTTGATCTCAGTAATATGTATTTTAAAGAGTCCCTTAGGTGACTTTTGTGCTCATTGAAGATGGAGATCCACTGTCTTATCCTCTTCTGTTGGCATGGACCCTAGAATCAGAAAGGCTTGCAATCAAGTTTAAGGATAAAGACTTAGCTTAGTTTTAGCTTTCTTAGCTTTAGCTTTCATGTTAGCAAATATAGCTTAGTACCATCAACTACATAGGTTTGTTGAGAAGATAAAATTAGATGGTGTATATAAAGGGTCTAACACAGTTCTCTTCATATAGGCCGCTCAACAAATATTTATAATACATTCGATTTTCATCCTCAGTCAAAAGGTGGAAAACAGTATGAATACAGTAGAGAGAGCAAATCCTCTCCCACCTGTGTGCCTACCCCCCCCAAGATACATCTGTGTAAGTCTTCTCCAAAGATACAGCTTTAGTTGCCTTAGTTACTGAGAAGTCCAGTAAGTATGACAGTAAATTAGAATGAATAGACCAGGAAAAATGGAATGAAGTTAGAGTGCCTCGTATTGTGAAATACATATATAGTGAACTAGGTCATTTTGGCAGGTAGGTCTCATCTAACAGTGAATAATGTTCATATGATAAAAATCTCCAATGTGATTAGAACTATGCTTGCTAATGTGGGAAATTCAAAGAAAGTTCCAGATTTGACCTCTGCCCCAAAGGATCTAATATCTAATGGGTTGAAAGACTAAAACGCATAAAAAATTGATACAAATTTAAATCGTATTTTTCTATTGAATTAAAATATTATCAGCACTTAGCACACATAAAGTCATACTATTTACATAATGATTCAGTTGCGTAACTATCTTACAACAAGCAGCCAAGAATGATATCTGTATAGATAATATAAGGGTAACTGAGGGAGGAGAAAGAAAGGAATTTCAAAGAGTCAGTTAATATGGAAGTAGCCACTCTGAAGTTTCCATATCAGAATTTCTGTAGTGCCACACCTTTAAATTCTCTTCCAGGTTCATTGTTCTGGGGGCAGGGGTTTCTTTGTATGATTAAGTTGTATGACTGTTGAATTAAGTGCATTAATTTCTCTTTTCAGTAGTGAAAGAGAAGAAATGTTGCAGAAGTCATCATAGAGTGCTCCATGGAAAATTTGGGAACTGAGATGGAACCTTAAATGAGGTTTGGGTCACAAAGAAGACAAGATTGCGCTCAGGCAAAGAAAACATTACTGGAAGGATGGGGTAAGATTGAATATGGCTTGTCCATGGAATAATGAGAAAGCCAATATGGCTTCAGCAGGTACCTAAAGTCATGTTAAATAGAAAGGATGTGATTGCACTTGCAGAGACTGAGAAGCCTGGTAAGGAATGCAGATTTGCTTCTATGGAAATAGCATAGTTCTTTTTTTAAAACTGGTAACAAAACAATGGATGATATTAGTCTGTTAGTCTGTTAGTCGTATTCATGCACTCGACAACTAGCCACTGACAGTTAACAAAGCAAAATGCTAGGCATTGTAGGAAATAAAATTGAATAAGACATAGTACACTGCTCTCAAATCCATTTAAAAATTAGGATATAAGATCATGACAAAAAGAATTATAATACAGCAGAATATAAGTGCTACCAGAGTAGATACATGACAGTACTATGAGAAGAAGTAGGTAGTTAGTTAATGAATTGTAGTAACTCATGATATTTGGATAGAACCTTGGAGATAGGTGTTACATAGGTAAAGATAAGAGAGGACTCCTGGGAGGAAAACAGTATGAGCAGAAGCAGTTCGTTTCAACAACTATTGCATACCCACTGTGTGCCACGTCCTGGGTGATGGGGTATAAAGACTCATCACAGCCTCTGCCCTTAATTGCTTAATATGGGTGAGCAGAGCACTTGTTCTCAGGGACATTTGGGGAGATCCATTCAGGCAGAGCATTTATATATGAGAAAGTAATCGAATGAGGCTGGGAAGATAAATTGAACCAATATATTAATGAGAGCCTTAAATGCCGGACTAATTTATACTCAATTCTACTGCGTATAAGTTCATTGAAATCTGTTGCCATAGTTTTTAGCAGCGGAGTAAAATTATGACACTTGTGTTTTGGGCAGTCTAAGCTGGGAAATGTATAGAACAGACCTTAAGAAAGAGACTTTAAAACTAGGAGGCTATTATTACACTAATAAAGTATGGAGTGATAATAGCATGGGATAGCTGGTGACAGCAAGGTGACAGTAAAAGCTGACACATATCAAGAATATGTTAATGCTCTAGTCATTTGCTCAGGGCTTAAGTGAGTTATCTCACTGAATCCTCACAATATCCCTGTGTTTTAGATACTGTTATTATTCCCAATTGACAGGTGAGTAAACTGAGCACAAAGACATGAAGGAGCATGCCCGTGATCCACAACTAATAAATGGTGAAGGCAGATTCAAGTGTACCCAGTCTCTAGAAATTGTACTTATTTTTTTCCTGTTTGTCTCATTTTCTTTTTTATTATTTAAAAAAATGGAAAACCAAAAGTGTAATTTTCATTCAATAAATATCATTTGATCCTTAGGCAGTTTTGTTGCAGAAAGTAAAGTCCACGATGTTAGAATGATGGTAGCAATTCATCAACAAAGCAATCAGTTTTCACACAGTTTCAATAACTGCAGCAATTTCCTTGAACTGTAGAAATTCTGAAACTGTGGAATTGTCATTTCAAAGGACTTGTTCTTTACTTGGCCTGAATGATGTGCCACTTTGAGCATCACTGCAACATAAGGATACTTAAGTGATCTGCAGCTGTCTGAGCTCACAGCCATACCCAGCTTCCACTGAAAATCTATTAGCTGGTTGGTGACCTTGGCCTTAGCCTCCAGCTGTGGCTCGCTACACCCCTCCATAGCAGCGTCCCGGAATCCCACCACCCCAGAAATTGTACTTATTAACCACTGGCTATAGAGTTGAAAAGAGATATAAATTTTGAAATTGCATGTCTAAGTAAAAAAATAGCTCAATTAACAAATACAAGGAGGTTTAAATACCTTTTTCACTTAAAAACTTTACCAGTTTGAACAAATGTTATATCATCACTTTCCTAAACCAGACTCACTGAAAAGGTTAGTGGTTTTAAAATTCAATAATAGAATTTTACAGCAGAATATATCTCAGAGAATACAACTTTACAGAAGAGGGAACTGAGACCAAGATTAAGGGAATTGCCCAAAGTCAAAAAGATAGCTAGGGACTGAACTCAGAGTAAAATCCATACCCCCTGTTTTCTGGCCTACTGTAACACAGTACCCTGATTTTATCATACAGAAAAGGATGTAACTCTTCCATTATACTTCCCATAGCAAATATGGAAGATCATACTGAGTCATAGAGGGAGAACAGTTTTTACTCATAAATTCCAGAAATATATGTGATTGGTTGCATACCTACTAACTCAAAATCAAAATTGTAAGGATATTAACCATTAAGCCCATTTTTCATTTTAACAGTTTTAACAGATGAGTTTATCTGCAACAGTGGATTTTCAGGCAATGACGTTGAGCAGGTCCACTTCTATATAATACCAAATTCTTAGTGAGCAAACAAAACAAAATCCTTAAACTACTTGGTACCTTACGATGATAAACAAATATCAGGGCTTGTTTTTTATGATGGGAGTGGGGATCACCAAAAGGTGTTCAGGTTTGAAATGCATTGCTGTCTTGAGTGGACATCTTTCCAGGAGAACTTTGACCTTTTTTCTTATCTCATTACCGGGTGTTTCTCCCTTTGCAGGAGCAGATTAAAAGCTTAGCCAGACCAATTTGCTCTCATTTATTTTATGTTATTGCCAGACTCAGAGTCAAAGAACAAAAGGAAGCACACCCATTTCATGCCTTTTTAAATGGAATGGCACTCAGTATAATATCTTCATAACATTAAGTATGTAAGAGAATGTCCCAGGTTAATGTAGGACCAAAATACTTGGAGAACTCTGTGGGTTCAAGGCTAATGGAATGTACCAAGAGGGCCTCCATACAAGCAGAGAGGGGACACTGGGAGGCTCAGAGAGCAATGATGCAGGTTTCTCTGCCAGGAACAAGACAAGTCCACATAACAACTCTGAATATTTGTCAGTTATTTCCCCTTAACCCTCTCTAGCCACAGATTAATAATAATAATAAGAAGAAGAAGAATGATGATGATGAAAGGAGTTCAGAAGTAAGAAGAAAATATGAACCAGTGAGCTTGTACAGAAAGGCTTGATTCACTTCAAATTCATGAGATTAGCAATTGATTAAAGATGAATGCATTAATAACACAGAGTTCATGACACTGGGGAGAATAAGAAGGATATCAAAGAAACACGTTGAAGTGGTGTGTAATGAAGAAATAAAGGAAAGCCAATAAAAATTTTAAAAGCAAAAGAAGGGGAGAAGAGAGAAAATGAAAGAAATTAAGCTGACAGGAAGAAACATATGAAATGCAGCTGTGATGCTCATTTGCTCTTCTTTTAAAATGTAAATCACTTCTGATTTTGAAGTCAAGGTCTTGATATTTTCCTGTGGAAATATAGCCATATACACTCTAAATAGTCTCTTCTACAAAGGAGAGAAAATTAGAAAAGATAATGTAGTTGTACTGTAAGGACTTAAAAAATAGTTCTAAAAAAGCTAAAGGCATTTCAGTGGAAGTTGTCTGCAACAAACAGCTTTAAAAACCTCCAAATTTCCTAGCCTGATGTAGGCACAGAGAGAGCCAGAGACTTGGTTGCCTGGCAACCGCGCTCATCACAGGCAGCTGGGGTAAAAGGAACCGGCTGGTGCCAAATGGCCTTTCACCTGCTTCGTTAAAGGGAAATCAGAGTGAAAGAGTTACCTCGGAAGGCCCAAAGTCCCCCTAGAGAAACCTTTCTCTAGCTTCACTTTGTTTGAGGAGTCACTTGAAGGGGGGTTGCTAATGCCTGAGTAATAAGGGGCGCTCTTTTTCTCCCCTCCCCCTCCTCTGGGTGCCATTCTGGACAGAGCAGGCTGAAAGCTGGGTGTTGGGACGTTGTATTGCAAGGGAAAGGAGATCACCTTTTTCTTCATTCCACCCCACTTCGATGTAAAAACAGAATATTTTTTATAGTTATTCCTAACTCGTGTATATACATTATTAGTCCTGGTATTATCAGAAAGCAAATTTAATGAAAAAATGAGATGTTCATGAAAGGTCATCACTAAAAACGCTACAAGCATTTTTCCTGGTTTTCAGAATTTTAACTATCAATTTGTAGCAGAAAGTATTTAAATATATATATCTCTCTCACACAATTCACCTCCCCACTCCAACTGCAGAGTTGAGAAGTTGAAGAGGAAATACATTTTTATTCTCAACATGACTTTCCCAAGGCAGTTTTTTGTGATTGTCAGTAGCTATAGAATCATCCAGAAGACTTTGGTCAATGAAGGTGAAGCCGTGTCAAGCAGCTAAAAGGAAACAGGGAACAGCTTATCAGCACTCCTAATACTTCTCCCAGAGGGCAAATCAATTACAAAAGACTTGGGTCAAAGTAGATAGGAGGAATGTAATTTTGCTCTAAGTTGAAGATACATCTGACCGCAAGGGCTTTCACCTTCTCAGGAATGGCTGTGGGGACATTCACTGACATTACTTGTCTAACCTTATCTTAAAAGTAAAAACTCCCAGAAAATGTATTATGTGACAAAATGTGATCTATTTGGTCAACCAGTGGTTCTTAAGTAATTAAATGTTTAAGTAGATTATTTGCTCTTCTAGGACAGTTAGAGTGTTTCTGTAATAATATATTATTAAATAGCTTTTTAAAAATAGTCTTCATTTACAACGTTAAAATGGAAGATGATTTTTTTTTCTCTATTTAAAAAATCTAACACCATAATTCTTTTGGGGAAAAGCAGTTTAGGGTGGAAAATGAGACCCTGAGGCCATAGGTTAGCATACAGGCCCTTAACCTTGGCTGTACTTTAAAATTACCTGGAGAACTTTTAAAAAACACTGATTTGCTACTCACATCCCCCTCTCCATCAGGGCTGTGATCTTGATTTCACATCTGAGTCAATTCTGTATGAAACAGCATCAATATGTGCCCATGAACTAAGTTAATTTAGATTTAAAAGTTTTAAAGCTGTCTTATTTTCTGGGAGATGGACTTTAAGAGACTAGTTACAATATTGTAGAAAAATGAGCACAATGTTTAATGTTATTTATGCCTAATTGCTTTTCCCAACACCTGTGTCTCTCTAGTAGCCTTCCATTCTATGCTGTATCTCAATATTAATGTCCTAAAAGAGCTAAAGAGGCAATTAATGTTAGCAAAAATATTCTACATTATGTAGAAGTGTAAGTAGTAAAGCAAATGGTAGTTCTTACTGTTAGCATCCAGCCAGGTTACGCTTTGGTAGCAGAGGGCCATAATAGCTAGACTGCCACCGTACAACTCCAAGTGCCCACAATTTACTTTATAGAGGAAAAAAAAAAAATATATATATATATATATATATATATATATAATAGGCTGAGCTATTTTTGCCAGAAAACCAATACATATTTCTTTAACTTGTAGTATCATTTTCTGATAGAATTTTTAGAGTGCGTGTAATATTATAGTGTCCTATGAAAGAAATAGAATGATTGATGTTGTTAATAATTCTCTACTTCTAATATTACTGATGAAAACTGGTGATTTGTATGCAAGAATTAGGATACATCTTTTGTCATTTGCTACCATACACCATTTACAATAATCTATAAATTTCATCATTCCATGCCTAATAATAGAATAAATTCTAGGCCATTCTATGTTAAATATACTTACCTGACTTACTGCTTCAGCTGACTGAGAAGTTAGTGCTATTGCTACCTAAGTAATAAGACTAAGAGATGCACTGGATTTTCATTTACCGAAAGTTCTATTTATTGGCTACAAACTGTCCCTGAGAACTTTGTCCTTGAGTCTTGTAACTGTTAGGGTTCCTACTTTCAAGGAAGAGAAATCCATTCTGTCTAACTTACTGGAAGGATGTAGGATATTAAGAATTATTAGGAAAACTGGAACTCGGTCTCCCCATATAGGCAGAAACCAAGCAAAGAGAGGCAGAGAGCATCAGGTGAGGTCACTCTGCAGAACCAATCTGTTCAGAAAGCAGCCATTAGCTCCACTGCCCTGAGCATTGTAAGACACCACTGCCACTGGGTGTTACTGCAGAAACCACCGGCTGCCACTGCAGTCATTGTTCTACACTGCAACTAGAACTAAGTTTAAAACTGCCCCTCCATCTTTGTATTTACTACCCCAGAGTCAATGTTCCTGCCAGAAGAATTCAGTCTGCTGAGCTATTATCACCTGCCCAGAGCTCTTAATGCCAGGGGTCAGGGGAAGGAAAGTTTTTCCTCCATTGGCTGCTGTACTGGAAGCTGGGGCCCTGTATCCCACCAAGATTCTAGGATGGGATATTTCTTAAAATACAAAAGGGATTTGAAAAATGGACAGCCAAGAAAAGGGGACATGTTTCTACCACACATCCCAAGGAAACACATGTAATAACTCCATCATCAATAAAAGTTGAGGGGGAGGGGGCATACATTCCACTGATAATGAACTTGTCCATCAGTAGGAGAAGGGATAAACCGGTATTTCATACAATGGAATATTACTGAGCCATTAAAAGGCATGAGGTACTGATATATGTAACAACATGTGAATCTCAAAAACATTTTATTTAACAAAAGAGCCAGGTAAAAAGAGTTTATATATAATATAGACATTATTATATTGATTGAAGTCCTCAAAAAGGCAAAAACCAATCTAAAGTGAAGAAAACAGAAGAGTAGTTTTCTCAGGGTTTGGAAGAGTGCCTGGACCAGGAAGAGGGATTAGAGAACTTTTCGGTGAGGAATATCTTCTATAACTTGTTAGAGAATGGGCTGTATGAGTATATTATTCTTTTCAGACCTCATTGAATTGTATCCTTTATGATTTTACCTCAAAAAGAAAACTGAAATATAAAACTCTAGTTAATAAGTTTGCTTTGCAGTTTATCAGTTCTAAAATTCCCTTTTGTGTATTCTAGGCTTGAACAAACAAATAAATCGATGATAATTAGAGCAAGGTTTCTCATTTACACACCTATATGATATTTTTTCATTCTATTCACTGAGAAGGCAGAGGAACAAAAACACAGCAGTAGCAATGGCATGCCTACTTTTCAGATCCTGGTTTATAAATTCCATTCTCCACTAAAGGGAACCAGGATTCCTAGGAAAAATAGATGATATCAGAGCTAAGGCATGGGAAGTACAAGACAAGCCTTGATGTGACAGAAAGTAAGGAAGTAAAGATAAAGGGACAAGTCAAACGAATACATGAGTCAGCTCAAAAAGACACCCACTGGTCAAATCTGGGACAATTTGACCACCAAAATAAATATTGATAATAATGGATTATAACCTGGTGAGTAAAATAAAAATCCATGACTCTGCACTGACATAAATAAATAGATGAATGAATAAATAAATAAATAAACAAAATAAAGGAGGGGGGAAAGGAAATGAACTTTTTACAGTAGAAATCAGACCAAAAAATGAAGAAAGAACGATGGAGTCAGAAAACCATCAATGGATAGCAAATCTAGTACATAAAAGTTTGATAAACAGTATATTTACATAACCTCAAAGTATCTCTCCACAGTTACCTATTGATTAGGAAGGAAAAATAGTGACTTTATCATGGAGAAACCTGGTGGACACCACTTTACCCAAGCAATCAAAACTAATATCACTAATATTAGTGCAGTCTGAGTTGTGTGCCACAATATGACTCACTGAGAAAGCTAAAATATCATTTCAGTGGAGTTCCAGACAAAAATGCATAGCCTGAAACTAATAACAATGAAACATCAGATAAATGCAAATTGAGGGATATTCTGCAAAACAACTGATCTGTAACTTTCAAAAATTTAAGGCAAAAAACACTAAGTATGGCTGAAGATCTGTTCCAAATTAAAGGACACCAGAGGGACATGAAAAATAAATGTGATCCATGTTCCTGATTTGGATCTTGAAGAGGGAAAAAATAAGAAAATGGGGCTTCCCTGGTGGCGCAGTGGTTGAGAGTCCGCCTGCCAATTCAGGGGACACGGGTTCGTGCCGGGGTCCGGGAAGATCCCACATGGCACGGAGTGGCTGGGCCTGTGAGCCATGGCCGCTGAGCCTGCGCGTCTGGAGCCTGTGCTCCGCAGCGGGAGAGGCCACAACAGTGAGAGGCCCGCGTACAGCAAAAACAAAAAAAAAAAAAAAAAAAGTTAACAAAATGTCCTCATTTTGATAACTATGTTGTCAACAGGTAGGAGAATAAACACGTTCTTAGGAAACACACAGTGAATTATTTAGGGGTAAAAATTCGTCTCTCTGAGTTACCTTCAAATGATTCACAAAAATTATAATAATATGCAAGTACATAGAGAGAAAGCAATGGGACAAAATGTAAATAATAGAATCTGGGTATGGTATAGGTTATATGGATATTCCTACTTCCTTGTACTGTTCTTGAAAACTTTCTGTAAGCTTGAAAGCATATCAAAATAAAAAGTTACAAACAAATAAATAAACTTATGTCAGATCCTCTCCCTACTCCCCCTCAAGAAAAAGCTGTCCACTGGAGAGACAGTATTGAGTCAAAAAAATAGTACAAAAGAATAGTACAAAATTCCAGTGTTTCTAGCTCCAGGGTCTATGAAGGATAGCTCCTAAACAAAGGATGGAGGAGAGCTCTTCTTCCGCTCTACAAGGAAAGGTCCCTGAAGGTAACACACGCCTTCCTCTCAAGTCTGGTTCTATCTTGTTTGATTGCAAGAGTAGGAGTAAAGAAGCAAGAATCAAGCCGATTATTCTTTTACCTTAGGGGAAAAAATCTTTTATTGTTGATGAAAGACTTTTGATGCATTTCTTATAAATGCTAAAGAAAACTTGTTTTAAAGTAGCTGGATATTTGTAAGCCTATAGCTATTCTGAAGACTTGAAACGCACACAAAGGTTTGAGCACTGTCTATCACTAAATGTGCGAGGTTTAAGCATTCTGTTTAATGAGATCAATATTCTTTTTGTTTGAGAAGAAAATGGACTGAGTTTGCTGGGAGTGGGATCCCAGGACATTTGCATCCTTTTCCTTGCTAGAAAATTTCTTCTATTCATTTATATCTTGTGGTCTATAGCTTTCATGTGTTAAGTTACAGCACATTTTTCACTCATTAATGAACTCTGATAAGAATTCAACCCTTGAAGGTAATATTTATGACAGAGTCACATTGCAAAGGATATGTGTATTTTAGATAAGCTCTCAGTAACTCTTGAAAAAATCCAAAATAATAAATTATCTGTTCTTTTCCAAATTTGCCATATTTATTAGAAGTGACACTTTCTGTCACTCATTAGATCTAAAATGTCTAGGATATAAACTTATCATAAGAAGACATTCACATAGTCTTGACATTAGCTCAGGCTAGTCTGGTGGGATGAAAGACACTCTCTCTCATTGTCTATTTTCTTATAGTTGATTAAATATTTTCGAAGTTAAATTCAATTCTCATTGGAGTAAAAATTTGTATTGGACATCTTATAATTATACCATCCTTTATTATCTCTCTGATTGTTGGTTTCCTCATGTGTAAAGTGGAAATTATGAACGTTACATGAAATAAAGTGCTTAGTACAATGTCTGGTACATAAGTGCTCAGTAAATGTTACACAGTTTATTTTATATTACACAGCTTCAAGTTGAGAGTACCATATTGAACACATGTTTATCAGCTCCAAGATTAAGAAACAAGAGATCTCAGAAAGATTTTAGCAGCTAGAGCAGCAAAATGACATTGGTAATTAGAATCTCAGGCTCCTGCCATGCAGGGGGGGAAGTTGATAAAAAGTTAGCTGGTTTCTACCACCAGCCCTTTCACTATCCCAGCAAAGCATAGGATTTGGAAAGATCTGATCCAGAGGATGGCAGAAAATTACAAAGAAGAAAATAGGTGTGGGGAGTGGGTGTAGGAGACAGAAGGTAGCTTGAAATTCTATGTTCAGTACCCTCACCTCTCCTCCTCCACTCCCACATACTGAATACAAGTCTTCAGGTACTCCACCCCGAGAGGCCAGAAACTGAAGGTTTAATCACTGGTAACAGATGAAAATAAAATCACTGGAATATAAGGTACATTAGTAAAGCAAGAATGAGGCACATGCTTGAAAATAAGAGTAATTATTGACCCACTGTACACATAATAGCCTGATTCCAAGACCTCTGCCCCACCTTACACAGATTACTAGAAACCAATGGTCAGGCCTCAGGTAGAATATTAGAGAATTTTTTTCTGTAGATATTAAAATATTCCAGAGGTAAACTTCCCTGCATTGAAATTTGGGGGCCTGGGTGACTGGCTGCCATTTGGGCCAATTTCACAAGAGTGAGGAGTACTCATTACAAGCACAGAGATCACAGAGCTTCCAACCAAAATTGGAGAGCCTCGTTGTTAAATAAGAATGGTCACCAAGAATCATGAAACATACTCAGAAAGTCTCCAGATTATAAGAGGGAGGCCAAGTAAGCAAACCCAGAAAAGAAATTCAGAGGAAAGATAATGCAGGAAATGCAAGAACATTTCAAAATTAAACACAAAATGCAAATTAACACATCAGGGAGATACAAGTTTTTGCATCAATAAAAATGGATGATATTTAGAAGGAAGAACTCTTAGTTAAAATAACGTTGTTGAAACAAAAATTTCTACAGAACTTTAGAAGTAAAGAAAAATGTCAAGAAGATGGCAAATGTGAGAGAAAAGCTAAGAGCATCAAACCAAGAGCTCAACCTATTAATATGAGTTTCATAAGAGAATAGAAGGAATGTCATGGGCATAAAAAATATTTTTTAAAAAGAGACTTTTTCAAAACTAAAGAGTATACATTTACAAATTGAAAGAACCAAAAAGAGTACCAGTATACTTAATATCTTTATCCAAAACAAAGCATATTGTCATGACATTTCAGAATACTATGCTAAAGAGACAATCCTAAACAATTAATAATAATAAAAAGAGATCACATCCAAAGATGGAGAATTAGAATTACTTAAAGATTTTCAAAACCAGCACCCGATGATTCAGAGAGGCAATAATTTTCAACCAAAATTTTTTTTCATTTAAGGATAAAAGTGAAATAATATTTTCAGTCATGCAAAGATTTACAAAATTTGCCTTTGTTTCTTAGGCAGCTGTTGGAAAGGAGTGCAGAATGAAAAAGAAAATTCTACACAGGCATTCGTGCCAAAGTTTGACAAAAATACTATTTCCTTGTAATTTAAGTAATAGGTCATCTATATAGAAAGGAAGAAAAAGGGACAATCTATAAATGATAAATCAACAAAATTTTAAGCATTATTATTTAAAATGATAAGTTAACCAATATAGAAAATAAAAAGTGATAAAAATTATATTGAAAGGGGAAAAAAAGGAGGCGGGTGGTGTAAGTAAAATGAAATTTTATCACTCAGAGAAAGGCCATAGATCACGTTTGAAATTAATACACAAAAACAGTTTTGTAAACATATCTCCATAGGCCTATAATTGGGATTTGGATCCGTAGTGACATACCTGAAGAGACTGCCCATTTCCCATCTTCTCGTGGAAGCAAAGTTCTAAGAGAAGATGAGTAGATTAAGAGAAATGGTTTAAATTACATTGAATTGTCAGAGGGTGTCCATTAAGCATCACGTCTTAAATAGCGGGAGCAAGGTTCCAGGGGCAGTGGAAGCCTGCCCTTGAAGTAGATCACTCTCTAGCTGCCAACACTGGTGACATCTCAGGCAGGGTATGGAAGAGAATACAGTTCACCTATTGGCTCTAGAGAGTTGTTCACAAAGCAGAACTAGAATAAATATTGAGAAAATGCTAATACTTAGAGCATATGATACTAAGTATGGTTCAGCTCCACCCCGTGGGTAGCCCAGCGGAGCAACAGCAGGGATAGCTCGGCCATTTCTTTCTCTTCAGGAGGCACAAGTCACTACGGGCGGCAAAGGATAGCTGATCATGATTATAGGTGTCACGTCCACCTACACTGCAGTCAAATCGCTTTTGGAAAATCTGAGACACACAGGAGGTGGGGTGTGCTGAGAGCCTACCAGTCAGTTAGGTGAAGCTACTTGCTCCGTGGGCCTAGGCACAAGCTGTTAAAGCAAGTCTTCCTGGAAAATCCTCCAATTCAAAAGACCTAAGGGGACATTTTTCTACCTAAGATCTAAGATTATCACTACACTGTAGTTCTCTCTACAGTCCCTGATGGAATTGTGAGAATTCGCTGGATCCCATGTTGGATGACAACTGCACAAAGCTCTTTGTTGTTATCAGCCAAGCCACAGATAACTGCAGAAACATGCTTTTTTTGTGAGTGACAAACCCTGCAAACGCCAAGCTTCGTGAGTGAGAGGCATCTCAGCGGGGACGGCTGCAGTCAGTGGCTTCAGATAGCACATCACAGTGCACTTTCCTCAGATGATATTATACACGCACCCCATCCACATCGTCCTGTAATGTCTGCATAAATCGGAGGGAAGAAAACTCTAGAATCAAATATGAAATATGAGGTATATAATTTGTGCTTCATAAATCTGAGTTCTGTTTGTCCTGCAGCAATATAAATTTTTTTTTTTTTTTTTGCCGTACGCGGGGCTCTCACTGTTGTGGCCTCTCCCCCCGCGGAGCTCAGGCTCCGGACGCGCAGGCTCAGCGGCCATGGCTCACGGGCCCAGCCGCTCCGCGGCATGTGGGATCTTCCCGGACTGGGGCACAAACCCGTGTCGCCTGCACCGGCAGGCGGACTGTCAACCACTGCGCCACCAGGGGAGCCCAACTGTATAAATTTTTAAACCGAGGATCTTGTGGAGAGATCTATCGTGAACATATCGGATTGTACTTCTCTAATTGTAATTCCTCGAGTCTGTAATAACCCGTGAGGAGGAGCAGGACATCCCGTGACAGGCTCCACTCTGAGCGCCAAGTCTTTCTCTGGCTTCAGATGTTGTTCCTGTCGTCATTGTTTCCAGCTTAAACACTGACCCCTGAGTGAGATTTATGCTTTATACTTCTCTTTTTCTCTCACTCACCCTCTTTCCCTTTGTCTCTTCCTGATCTGTATCTCCGGACGTTGATCCCTGTCTGCATGCTGAAGGGACCCTTCCCTTCCATGCTCTAACCCTTCCCGGCTTGCCCTCTGCATGGCTGGATTTGTATAGCTGTTTCAAAGTCTGGCTCTATTATTTATCTATTGCTGTGTACAATACATTATCCCTAACTTGGTGGCTTAAAATTACAATAGCAGTCATCTCACAGTTTCTGTGGGTCAGGAGTGCAGACATGGCTTAACTCCCAGGCTCAACTGGGAGAGACGCTTTTTAAAACTCACTCCTGGTATTGTTGGAATGATTCAGATCTCCGTAGCTGCTGAACTGAGGCCCTACTTCCTCACGGGCTGCTGGCCAGAAGGCCTCCCTCCATTCTTACTGTACGGACCTCTCTATAGAGCATCTCACAGTGCAGCACTGCAGCTCGTCCCTGACAGTGAACGAGCTATAAAGCTAGAGGGAGTGCTGGCAAGATGGAAGTCACTGTCTTTTGTAATGAAATTACAGAAGTCATAACCAATTAATTTTTCTGTATTCAATTCATCAGATGCAGCATCCTAGACTCTCGCTTTGTCCTTACCATAGGTTCTATACTCACTGAACCCTTGGTTTTAACCATTTGCCTGATTCTCTAATTTTCTGTCCTGAGCAATAGGAATAACTAACATTTATATCTTGTATGTGTACAGATTACAAAGCATTTTCCTGTAAAGAACTGGGTTTCAGGAAGAGAATAACCAAAAACCAGAAAAATAGTGGTCAGAGAAGTAGAAGCATCCAGGTAGTGCAGGATCATAGCAATGAGTAGTTTCAAGCATGCAGTGGTCAGCCTTGCGCTTTCCACTTAAAACTAGAGACACCAAATCACCACTGAAGATCTAGGGTATTATTTGTAAAACGCAGAGTTTTATCATTTGGTTCTTTTTGTAAGTTTAGTAAATCAGGTATAGTTGATTACTATAATAAACACAGAGAATTGTGAGAGTTGTAAATCTTAAATAGAAAAATACCACATTTATTTTGAATATAACCATAGAAACTGAATTAATATCAGGCCTCTTTGCTTATTAAGGTCAGGTTCTGACAGTGGTTGCTATGGTTGTGTTTGATGATTTTCATTGACTGCATAACAATTAGAAACGTTTTTTCTGAAAACCGATTTTTCTGGTAAAAGGGAACTGAAGTGAATTCAGGGTCCAGCCACCTTTTATACTTTGATCGAACACTTCTTTCACAGTCATAGTCATAGCAACACATAAAATCAATCAGCAGAAAATGCTTATTTATGTCACATATGGATTTTCCAACAAATAGATTATGAAAACACCTTCATGTGGATAATAACTCAGAGTAAAAGTGGACTGTCTGATTCCCAGTAATTACAGTCTGATGTTGCTTTAATCACGAGCAAGTAGTCTATCCTTAAGAAACTAACAAGCCCAAAGCAGGTCAGGACACAAAGTGTGGCTCACATGAGGAGATAAATGGGAAAAAGAAGAGATAGTTATTTTATTCTGTCTTGTGTATTTCCCCCTCCACCATACCATACTGTATTGATTTAGGTGTTTTTCATTTCAATAAAGGTATTTAAGTCACAGCTGATGGACAGTGTTTGTATTCCATGAGCACACTCTCACAGATTTGGATTACATACAGATGAAAAATGGCCCATACGGCTTTTGAACAAAATGAATGGCTTGCAAGCCCTGAAAAATTCCAGTGGAAAGGTTGTCATGCTAAAAGGTTAATTCAAATTTGACTCTGCATGATGGACACTTTTATTTATAGAACCTTTGGCTAATTTTCAGCAGCCATGTTTTCTTCTAATTAATATGAACAGCTAATAGCAATCAGCTTTAAAGAACTGAATATTTTAGAGAAAGGGATGATTAATAGGCTTTTTAATAACCATTTTACACTAGGTGTCTCCACTAGAGAACACGTAAAACATTTGTATTCAGCCATTGGCTGGTTCAAATGTCAGGAAATATTAAGGTGGAATAAATGAGAAGTGAATTATTTAAAGCTGTCTAAAATAAGTCATTGATATTATCATGTAAATTTGATATTTCCCTAAAGGTTCTAGAATCATTCTCTGACATGGCATAACTCATAAACTCAGAGAAAGTGGACCATTAGAAGCATTATTTTTAAAATGGAAATTTCCGTATTTATTCACATACATAAGATATAACAGCAAAGCAGCAAAAGTTTGTCATGGAAACGTTATGTATGCATTCAGACAGATATAGAGATAGGTAGGTAGGTAGATAGAAAGATAGATAGATAGACAACAAGAATCATTTCATCATTACAACTTCTGTAGGATTTAGCAAACTTTTCCTCAAATCTCTGAGAATGACCAAAAAACTAGTTGAAAATCTAAAGTGGAAAAATGGAAAACATAAAAAAAAAAAATAACTATATGCAAGGGAAGTAAAGTTTAAAAAAGAAAGAAAAGGAACGTATCAGAAATGTAAGTTTCCCAGATAAATGTCCACTCCCACTGTGACAGTAACAACCAACCCATCCCCAGCTCCTCACCCAATTTCTCTTTTCTGCTTCTTCCTCAGTAATAAAACCCTGCATTTCATCTGGGTATACCTTTTTAAATTAAGACTACATATCACCACCTTCTAGGAAGCTAACAACAACCAATAGCTTGATCCTGACCAATGGAACATAAGTGGCAACAGTGTCCGCATCTCCTGTGACCTGTCCATTCTTTCCTTTCTGCCGACCGGAATGCAAATGTACGTGCTCTGGCCAGAGCAACCTTCAGAGGTAATGGGTGAATCTGGGGATGCCGTGCTGGTAAGACTGAGCAATAAAATAAAAGGAGCCCCGGTCTCTAATATCATGGAGGGTCAAACCAGTCCTGAATTGCTCTAACTTATAGTTGAAGGGAGAAAGCAGTTTCTACCTCAAATTCACTGTTGTTTTTTTGTTATTGCTGTTGTTGTCTCTTTAGGGTGAACAAAATCCTAATTAAATCACCTCTAAGATGTAAATTTATTCTAGAGAAACAAGTCAAGCAACGTTTCCACAGTGTAAGATACACTACTAAACTTTAAAAACCAAACATACTGTCTCCATGGAGAGACGTAAGTGCACTAGGCCAATCATTCTGTTTCCATGTACGTCAGAATCACCTGGAGGGTTTGTTAAAACACAGATTTCTGGACCTCACCCCAAAAGATCTGATTCAGTAGGTCAGCTTGGGGCTGAGAATTTGCAGTCCTAATAATGTCCCAGGTGATGCTGACGGTGCCTAACTAAAGGACACATGCTGGGTCTCATTGTCCCAGAACACACCTCCACTTCTAACATATGCAAGATACAACTGTGCCTTGACCTATCATCAGGCTATTCTAATTTCTAAATGTCATGCAAGGCCACTTTCAAAATCCTGGAATACCTTACCATTCAAACAAGCTCCACATCTTCATTATTTTAAATTGATTACAGCTTATAAAAATAGTGAAACGAATATAATACAAAGTCATGTTTTTATTCCTTATTTACTGTAATAGATTTAAGTTCCACTTCAGAAATCAGGTAAAATATAAACAATCTAAATTATAGAAAAGGGGTTTGGGGAGGGGGATAGTATAATTACCAGATGATTTGTTTCTGAATCACCCAGAGCACTTATTAAAAATGGAGGTTCTGGGCCCCATCTCACAACTACTGTGGCAGAATACCTGAAGGTAGGATCTAGGAATCTTTGATTTAACAAGCTTACCAGGTGATTCTTATACACCCAAATGTTTTCTAATCGTTGATCTTCTTGAAATGTCACCAGAGGCACTAACTCAGACTCTTGGAGGAAATTTTTCAGCCTGACAGAGCATGAAACAACAGCCAGAATGCCCTACATAATGCTGCAGGCAAAAAGCTTGAAACCCACTTGTAGTAACCAAGGGGCAGTTGATGGCATGAGGTAGCAAGCAATCACCACAAGAAAATCATCTAAATAATGGAATCTCTCTATTGAACACTGTGTTTGAAAAATATTTTTCCCCAAGGAGGAAAGTGGGGAGTGGGATGAATTGGGAGACTGGGATTGATATATATACACTACTGATACTATGTATAAAATAGATGACTAATGAGAACCTCCTGTATAGCTCAGGGAACTCTACTCAGTGCTCTGTGGTGACCTAAATGGGAAGGAAATCCAAAAAAAGGGGATATATGTATACGTATAGCTGATTCACTTTGCTGTACAGTAGAAACTAACACAATATTGTAAAGCAACTATACTTCAATAAAAATTTTCTTTTAATTTTTTTCCCACCCAGATTCATACAAGTATATGAAATCTACCCACCTTGTCACAAAAGGTATTGTTCTATAGAAGGCCTTTTGCAGAAGCCACTAGCAGAGATGTTCATATTGAGGAGAAAGCAGAGAAAGCCTCATCCCCATTTTTTCAGCACTGCAGAGACCTAAATAGTAGCAAATAGATAAGAAATAAGACACACAAATGGTCAACAAGTAAGGAATCTGATCATGATATTCCACCATTTGAAATCTTTCTGGGCTCCCCATGGTCATGAGAGGGAAGTCCAAGTTTCCTAGTACAGCAAAAAAGGGCCCTTCGTGACCTCTCCCTTTCTCATACCTCCAACTCCACCTCTCACCATCCCCCTCCTCTTACTCGCACCACATCAGACTACTTGCAGTTTCCTCTAATGTGCCCCATTCTCTCATCTCCAGGCTTTCCCCTCTGCTTGGAGAATCCTCTCTCCAAATCTCTACCCACCCACACCTTTTCTCCCTGGATAACTCCCACTCATCTGTCAGGACTCAGCTCAGTACCACCCCTTTGTGGAAGTCTCATCTAAAAGCTCCGTCTTCCTTCCCTCACTCTCAGTATACATACTAATGAATAAAATTACTATTCCCTAGCCCCAAATGATGAACTATAAATCTGAGCAATGGGAAACATTTCTGAACCATAATTCATCCTTGATACACTCTTCCACTCTATCATCTCTATCATGTGATTACAAGGAGTATTGAACAGTGAGTGATGTCCTGAGGAAAACTAAGGAACAGAGATTTTCCTTGCTGCTCACTCCAGCCAGCTTTCAGGAGCGGGAGAAAGTCATCCTTGGAGACTTCCTCACAGACATCTTGGATGTCTACAGATCTTCTCTATGGCCCAGCTATAGGTTCAGAAGAACCTGGCTTGGGAACTTTTTGTGGGTAGTGGGCCAGGGTATGTAACTAAGCTGGTGTGCAATGAGAAGGCCTTTGCTGCCTGGGGCCTCAAAAAGAAAAAAACAAAAACAAAAGAAAACGCCCTTACTCAACCAGAATGCTATTATTCCCATGAGACACTTACTAACAGGACCTCATATTCTGGGTGTTTCCTCTTGAGCTCCATTTAATTTCAACTCTCTTCGAAACTTGCCTATTCTAAAGCTAACCTCAAATTCCCTACTAAAAAAAATAGTTCATGCAGATATCAAGAAACAGCCAGATGAACATGGCATATGGATCTCAGAAGTAGAGGCACCAGCAGAGAATGAGGTAAACCAGAAGATTCAGGCAGAAAGCGCTGCCTCAGAGGCACTTCTGGACTCAGCCTGATTTATGGTCTCAGCAGTATTCTAGTGTTCAGGTACTAGCCGTCACCTTCCTGTGCCAGGCATCCAGCCAGCCTATTGTAAACAGCCACAGGCCGGGGAGAGATGCCCTTTACCTAATTAACTTAGCTAACCCAGCATCTCTACCTCCTATGTCACCTGCCTTCCAGGGTTCTGTTTTGGCGAAAGCGCTGCCCTGGCTCAGCTCTCCACTGAACATTCAATCCCGGCATGCGGTCCTGGTTCCTTTCCACACATGCATACCCTAGGTCTCAAATTTGCTACCTGGCTTCTCTCTCTGCCCTTCATTTCCATGATTTCAGAATTTTTATGCCTCCCGCCATGTTGGGTACATCAGTAGGAGATGGGTTTTCAAGCTAAGACTGACCATGATGTATTTTAAGTTTCATTTCATTTTTGGTCAACTCTATATGTTTCATGCCATATTGTAGACTCTGTGCCACTCTAAATGTTCCAAGTTAAATTTCTACGTGCTAAGGCGTAGAAATACCAGAACTGACTAGATGAAACCATCAGATTGAGGAACGCCATAATGTGGGAACTTGGGCATGGTTCCTACTGGGATGTTATCTCTTACAAATACCTCATGAATTTCTTGGTCTGCCTGTCATCTGCCCCACCAGGGCTTCTTATATTTTTCTGGCAATATTCATATGATGGTATTGATGTTACTTACAGTTTTAAATTACTTTAAATGTTTGATCAGTTTGATTTTAAGCTACTTTTTATTATTATCAGTATTCATTAATTTGGAATTATAAAATTCAACTTTGCACTTACTACTGAGATTTATTTCACTGATCCTTGTGCAGAAAGAGTGCTTTTCTCTTTCCTAATCCCACTGGGTAAAATATAAACCTACATGATGAATGGAAATATTTCTCTCATCACACTGGTCACCCTCTTAGGAACTTTCATCACTTTATAGTCTATACTTTGAAAAATCTCTTTGTTTTACATTTCAAAGTAAATTCATCATAGAGGATGCCAGCTTAGAGCAAAAGGCAATAAATGATTCTTTATCCAAAGACCAGGAAAAGCATTAATTATAACAGAATGGTGCAAACCTCCCTACTCTGCTTCAGAAGCATCTCTCAGTTCTTTTCCACTGGGGTACAATCTAACATTATGCACTCATATTTTGGCCCTTACTGTTGAAAAGAAGATGATAATAGCCAGTGATATTCCTCAGGCTAAATCTATCAAATGTTTATTCTAGCAGACTTGACATATGATAGATTTAACCAGCAATACACCCACCTTTCTTTCTGTCTGTCTGTCTGTCTGTCTGTCTCTCTCTCTCTCTCTCTGTGTGTGTGTGTGTGTGTGTGTGTGTGTGTGTCTGTTTCCCTCCACCCCTGCCACACACGCAGTAACTGTCCAGATCTGATAGAATATTAAAAATAGGTATTTAGATGACCTATACTCAAGTATAAAATCAGAGAATCGAATGTCAATGAAACAATTTTCTTCTTTCCTTCTTAGAAAGTAAAATTTCTAAACTTAGAAATTTTAAATTGCTAAAACTAAGTTTCCTGATGATATTTTTCCCTTTTCATCTTATTTTTCACAGTCAAAATTCCAAGGTAAAAGAAATAAGGTAAAATTTCTACTTGCCTCTTTTCTGGTATTTGAGGAAGTTGTTTTTAAATGCCAGTTGTCATAGCAGCAGGGCAGTGTTCCAAGGCTGTCTGTCAGACCAGTTTGACTGTTACTAGTAAAAGCTTTTCCTCATTGTTTTAGTCCTTCTTATATTTGGAATTATATTGAGAATCTTGTTGATTGATAAAGAAAATATTTTTGGCTGTATTTTCACTAGGAAAAACATAAGTTTATACTGAATTATTGAATCAAAATATGAAATTAAATGATTATTTTGCTTAATTTCTTTTCACCTTTGTGACAGAACTACTATCCCTTACTTTCCTTGATCCCACAAATACCCTGGTTTGTTAATATTTCTTTTTTTCTGCATTTTTGTTACTTTTGTACAAGTTATTTTCAAACTTCAAAACAAACATATGCCTATAAATTCTGTGAACATGAAAAAGTTTTTCAATAATGCCTCTTGGAAACTAAATGCTAATTCCCACCTTACAATAAGAAATCTCAAATGGTTTCGGGTCTACAGGAAAAAAAAAACAAGCCCGGAAGATTCTCTGCTCTGAATTTTCTAGCTTAGAAATGTCTAGTAACTTAATCCAAGTCCAAGGAGAAATTTTCTTTTCCCATTTCTAAGTTCTATAGTGAATCTGATTCCATGTGAGTTAATTTATATGGGATAAAACTCCACAGTCATCGGGATCATTTGAGTACCATAAAAAGAAAAATCAATCCAGAATAACTGATCAGTGATAATTTTCTAACCAAGGATTACAGGTTATATTTGTGTTAAAGCTTTCAGGAAATCTCTTTGTGGTTTTATAACACCGGGAGAAGATTGTGAACCTGTCTTTTCCTCTCCCCCATACCTTCTCATTTCCAAGATTGGTTGGTAGATGAGCTCCCATTCTCTGTGTCTGAGGCTACATCTTTGCATGGCAGCAAATCACCTTAGTTATTTGAGTAAATCATAGCCATTTATTTAACAAATATTTATGGAAGGCCTATTTCATGTCAAGCTATTTGCTAACCCCTGGGGCTACACAATCTGATTAAGTTTCTTGCCCCCATTGAGTTTTCCATATATTGGGAAACACAAATGACTTGTCTGACAGTCAGGATCACCCTGTCATCCCTATTGAGTGGTGGGAAAAGTGACACCTCTGAAGTCAGATGGAATTAAGTTCAAATTTCTCTCTGCCACTCACTGGCTGTGTTACTTTCAGAAAGTCACATAACCACTTTGAGCTTTAACTTCTGCAACAGTAAGTAAGGATAATAACACCCTGCAGGAGTCTATTTAGTCAATAAAATTTTCTTGACATGACTATATGCTAGGCACTTTTCTAGGTTTGGGGACTATATTATAAACACAGCAAAAATCCCTGCTCTTGTGAAACATATTTCAAGAACACTGCCTGCCACTGTTCAATAATAATAGCTATTGCCATCACTGTTATAGTATATTTAGTAAGTGTAATTCAAAGAGAATTACCAAGAAAAAATGTTTGCCCTCTCAGATTTTACAATGAAAAATACAAGTACAGACTGAAAATAGGGCACCTAAAAATGCAAAACATAGAGCAAGCAATATATCCAAAGTTGAAATGTATCCATTTCAAATAAATGCCAGGAGTATGAATTTGAGTGGGGTGTTAGGATTAATATTCAATTATGAGGGGATAGCCAGAAGAATTCAATCTGAGCTTGTGCTGTGAAAACGAAGTTCCTGTCGCACTACTCAACATAGAAAGGTCAGTCAAACCATGTTCAGTTTGTACCAGAGCTTGCACATGGGTCTCGAAGTGCAGGCTCCCTCTCACCTGGCTGATTTAGCTACTGCCATGGCTGAAAGTGTAGCTGGTCCACCGTGGAGACTGATACTAAATTCTCAATGCGTTAACACCTCTCTAGGAGACCAACCAGCCACTTTGACAGAAAATTGGTTATTTCAGATCTTTTCTACTCCAGAAGGGCAGCAAATCATTCTTTAATAGAATTGGTACCTATTCTGGGTATAGGTTGGTTCTTGCGTGCAGGCCCTTGACTAGCACCGCTCTGTAAGAGCTTACAGAGTGTATGATTTATTATCATGGGACCCCTCATAACATCACCACAGGCCAAGGGACCCACAGGAAAAGTGGTGCAATGATGCTCACACACAGACTCCCCTGGTCCTTCCAAAACCTCATCACTCAAAAGTTGCCCTCCTGGGGCTTCCCTGGTGGCGCAGTGGTTGAGAGTCCGCCTGCCGATGCAGGGGACACAGGTTCGTGCCCCGGTCCGGGAAGATCCCACATGCCGTGGAGCGGCTGGGCCCGTGAGCCATGGCCGCTGAGCCTGTGCTCCGCAACGGGAGATGCCACAGCAGTGAGAGGCCCGCGTACCGCAAAAAAGAAAAAAAGTTGCCCTCCCGATTTCACATTGTAACGGCCCCTTAATTGCACAACTGAGATCCCAGCTTATATGTGCAGTGTTGTTCTTCAAAATACAGTGTATATATTAAACCAATGGCTATTTTATAGTGCTATGTCCCTGATAGTGGGGTCTGGGAACCAAAGAGTAGAAATAGGAGTGGCTTATCTAAATGTCACTCTCAGTAACCCACTTGGAGAATTTATGCTTCCTGTTCCCACAACTTTTGGCTTTTCTGGTCTAGAGTTTCTTGTTCCTGGGAGTGGAGGAGGAGATGCTTCCATCAGGAGCACAGCAGGGTGTCCATTAAATCTAAATTTATGTTTTGCCCCTGACAGTTTTTGAGTTCCTCATACCAGAAGACCAGAAGGCAAAAAAAAAAAAAAGAGAAAGAAAAAGAAAAAAAGAATTGCTATACATACGTGTACTGTAGCAGGAATAATTGAGCTTGATTATCTTGAGGAGATACAGCTGCTATTATGTAACGGGCAGAGCGCCTGGGACTTGGCAAATTCACTGGCTTATCTCTGAGTACTTCCACATGTATGACTACTCTTAAGGGGCAACTGTAGCAACCATTGCCTAACAAGGGTGCAGAAACCAGGGTCTCAGCTCTCAGGAGTAAAGCTCTGGAACAAGCAAAGCAGATCAACAGAAATGCTGGCTGAGAGTGAGGAATATATAGAAATGGATGAGGAATATCAGTTGTGACCTCAGCGTCAGCTGCAGCACCAGAGAGTATAGCTTGTCCTACAGACCCTTCCATTGTAAATCATTTTTGATAGAAACTTTGAGTGTCCACCACCCTGAGGAAGCTCTGGCAGGACAGAGCAAAACTTAATTGGAGAAAGAGTGGATCTAAATGGTGAAGAGGATAGAATATAGAATATGTGTTGTTAAATATACCTCCTAGCCTAGTTCCCGACAGATACATGCTAGTCAATTTATATTTATCAAATATTAATAAGCTGCTTTCTACAGGCAGAACTGTGTAAAGGATTTTTTCAGGAGGCAGCTATTTTAAGTTCCTGGAGGTCAGAGGCAGCTGTGTCTTTTCTTATTTGTAACCTCTTGGCCGTGTGTGTTCCATAGTCATTTTCCAAGACACCCAGAGGTAAATGGTTAGTGCCACAACAGAAATTAAATCTCCTTTCCCAGATTCCCATGGAATAATCCATAATGTATAAAGTTGGGGGATGCTCTCCATTTATCATTATTTATTGGAATTTCTGATAGAAAGAGAAAAGAATGCTTAGAAAGGTGAGTGTACTAGGAATTCAATGAAATAGACCCTAAAGACCATCCATAACAACAACTGACTTAGAGGACTGAGAACATGCATTGGAGAAGACAGACCCAGCTGACAGGGAGCTGGTGTGATAAGGATTCTGCAGGTGTTGCACTCACTGCAAATCTGCAATAACAATCATCAAAACAGCAGGAATTCCTCCCAGGACCTATAACCAAAGTAAACAGAGAAATAGCACGTCTGAGTTTCCTTCCAGATTGACAAAGCCAAAGCCACCTGACCTGTTAAAACATACTTCATGCTGGATGACTCCTTTTCATTTGTCTAGCGTTGATTTTACTACCTCATATATTCCTTATATCAGTCCTATGAGAGAAATATTATTATAGTTACATACAGATGAGGGACTCAGGTACCTCAGCCAAGAAACCAACTTGGCCTTGGGTCACCCAAATGGTGAGTGATGGGTCCGCCTTCCAGTCACAGGAGTCTCTAAAGCTTGTTCTCTTAAGCCCCTTGCTATAGTGCCCTCAGGTGACTGGCTGGAAGAATAGCAGCAAAAGTCTCCTAAGTTGGATGTTATGGTGGGCTGCCCATATTCCCCTGCAAGACACAGACACCCCTTCCTCCAGCTGCTGGGAATGTTGGCTGCTAATAACTCACAGCTGAGTCCTGCCTCCAAAATTTCCCTCCAAAGAAGAGAGCTGTGTAGCCCCATAACACACTACCTTCTCAGAGAGAGCTTGGATCTTATCCTGGTAGATGTGCAGTTACAAAGCCCCAGGGTCCTGCCTCAATTTGAGATACCATCCCAGTTTCAGAGATTCTCATGGAATTCTCATGAAACCTCTGCTGTAATGCCACCTGAGTTCAAGTTTACTCTTTGCAGGATCCCTCTCCTTCATTCCCTAACTGGTACTGTGCCCAGGAGCATGTCCCAAAACCCTCTTAGGGACTCAACCTAAGACAGATGGATGGGGAATTGTCCTCGGAAGCAGAACCTAAGATGATATGTTGAGTCACCCATGGGCAGGCTGGCAATGAGTGGAGCTGCTGCTGAGTAAGAGAATAAGATCAAGCTTTATACTACTTACAGAAGATACTGGTGTAATTATAACGGATTCCTTTTGTTTAAAATTTGTACTGTGTATTTTCTTCCATAGTTTCACTTTTGGCCATTCTGTGTGTTTGTATTTTTTAAATGTCCCTTATAAGCAGAATACAGTGGATTTATTTCTTCATCCAGTTTGACAGTCTTTGTTTTTATTAAAGTATTTGTCACATTTAAATCTAATACCATTACTGATATGTAGTGTTTCATAGCTACCATCTTACTATCCCTATTCTGTTTTGCTCTGTATTTGTTTTTCTCTTTTATCTTCTTTTGGATTAACTATTTCTAATTTATTTGTTTCTCCTAATAGGTGTGGTTTATATATTCTTTTATTTTTATTGTACTAGTGAACTGTTATCTGTGATCACAGCTTGACTACTTGATTTACTGAAGACTTAGTTATGTATTTTACCCTGTTTTTTAACCATTTCCCCAATAATGAATATTTTTTATGCTATTGTGTTGGTGTGTTTCTAAATATATTTACAGCCTCATAATCCATTATTATTATTTTTAAAAGACAGTATTCATTTACATTTACCTGATGTTTATCCTTTCTAATATACTTCATCCTTCTTTACCTCCAACATTCCATCTGTCATCATTTTCCTTTTGCCTGATAATTTCCTGTACTGTAGGTTTATTACTGATTAATTTTCCATTTGTGTTTCTATTAAAATGTTTCTGTCTTCCCTTCTGAAGAATATTTCCACTGAGTACAGTATTCTGTGTTGGTAATTATTTTCTTGCACTTTGAAGATATTATTCCCCTGTCTTCTGCAAAGTCTATTGTCAGTTCATTGTTGTTCTTTGAAGTGACACAACTTTTTCTCTGGTTTCTCCTAAGATTTTATCTTTGTCTTTGTTTTCAATTGTTTTACTATGTGAGATTTTCTTTGTACTGGTCATATTTGATGGTTGTATAATTAGTATCTGTGGTTTGATACCTTCTATTAATTTTGGAAAATCTTTAGCCATATCTCCTCCAAGATTTCTTCTGCGCCATCCTTTCTATTCTCTCCTCCAAGGACTCCAGTTGCAGATGTTTTAGCTGCATGTCATATTCATCATATGTTCTTTTCCATCCTTTTGTGTCAGTTACTTCAGTTTGGATATTTTTCTGACCTATCTTCCAGTTCACTAATTTTTTTCACAACTGCATTCAGTCTCCTGTTTTTAACTAGTTTATGTTATTTTTACCCTTGCTCCTAAGGGTAAAATTTTCAACTGAAAGTCTAGTTAGTTTACTGGTATACTTCCTGTTGCCCCAATCCCAGTGTTTGTCCTGCCAATGCTGTGAGACTGCTAGAGAAGCTCTGCATAGCCAGACATTAAATACTTACTTTTATTAATTTGTTTGCTTATTATTTTAAATATATTTAATTAAAAGTTACTAATTATTTTTATTTATTTTAGTTTTTAGTTTTAAATTTCCATTCAATTCTTTTTATAATCTCTACTTCTTTAGTTAAAAATGTCAACTTGTAATTGAATGTCAAATATGTTATCACAGTAATTTTAAAGATCGTGTTTCTGCTATCTTTAATATCCGTATCTCTTTTGGATATGTTCGATTTTTTTCTTTGTTTTTAATCAGTTATTTTACTTTTATGTTTCATTATTTCTTATTGAGTCTTGAAAATTATACGTAGAAATATCTAGGGATCATTTGAAAATATAACATTTCTTCATCCAAATGTATTTGCTCTGCTTCTGCCAGGAATAAGTCTAAAAAACCTATCTCCTTAATCCAATCGTGAATGGAAATTATTTGAAGCTGGGGTCAGGCCTTGCAAGAGCTAGTTTATTTACTAGTTAGTTTACTGGTATACTTCCTGTTGCCCCAGTTCCAGTGTTTGTCCTGCCAATGCTGTGAGACTGTTAGAGAAGCTCTGCATAGCCTCCCAGCCTCTCAGTTACTGCTTTCAAATTGGCAAGTGCATTGAGGGGAAAAGGAAAGAACAAATGTCTGACACACACCTTCCTGTTCTTCCCTTCTCTTCCTGTCTCAGTCTTGCAAGTGCTCTTTACCAAGATAGTCCTGCAATGCCCTCGACCAGATTTTTTGGTTCATAATTTTACAACTCTTTTGTGTGTTTTACAACTCTGTTTAGTTGTTCTTCAGTTGTCCAAAGAAGCTAGATCACAATTTCTGGATGCAGAGCGCTATCAAATAGCATATTGCTAAAAGATAGAGAAAAAAATTGTTTGGGGGCTTCCCTGGTGGCGCAGTGGTTGAGAGTCCGCCTGCCGATGCAGGGGACGCGGGTTCGTGCCCCGGTCCGGGAGGATCCCACGTGCCGCGGAGCGGCTGGGCCCGTGAGCTGTGGCCGCTGGGCCTGCGCGTCCGGAGCCTGTGCTCTGCAGCGGGAGGGGCCACAACAGTGAGAGGCCCGGGGACCGAAAAAAAAAAAAATTGTTTGGAAACCCCAAAATAGCAGAAAGTGTTGTCTAAGAAGACCTGAATATGTTAAGTAGGAGATAGAAAGTTAGGAAAATCACCTAAAGAGGAAGAAAAGTTTACGAGATGCAAATGACAATTCCTAAAAGACAAATATAAAATATTCAACCTATACATGACAGGAATTCCAAGATAAGATGAACAGAAGAAAAGGAAGAGTTAAAAAGCTAAAAGCTAATCAAGAAAAGCTCTTATTCACTAAAATAAAACAAACCCTGAATCTGCAAATCAAAGATTAAAAAGTTCAGAGTCTTAGGAATAATTAATGAGAAAAATATATATTTAAATGTATTCTGATGAAATTCTGAACTTAGAGTGTGGTAAAAAAAAGAAAAACCTTATATGCACAAAGAGAGAAAAGGCAGTTTTTTTGTAAATGGAATGGAAAGAAAGATTATTTCATGACGTTATTACTCATTGTTTTCTTACATAAAAGACACCAAATTTTAGGTTCATTTGCATCTCTACAATAACTAAAGCCTATATTTTTAAATTGGCTTCAAAATACATTGAAAGCTTCCTCCGATTGATACCTCTGCTTTGTATCAATTTAGTGGCTGTGGTTGAGGAGAGCTATCATCTTCTTTGTTGTCAAGTTCATTGTGGGAAACTTAGGGATAATGTCTTCATCTACCACAATCTATGATGATTTAACGTTGTTCTCAATTTCCTTATCATGCTTTGTACTTTCTGTTCATGACTGTGCATCACAGATCCAGGTTCCAAGCAAAGATATATATATATATATTTTTTTTTAATTTTTAAAAGGTGAATGAGGTCACTTAAGTAAGATAAAGGAGGACGTGCAAAATAATAAAAGGTAACAATTGAGGATATTTGTGAAAAGGGACCTCACTTTGGTTGGAAATGGAATGAAGCAAAATCATATATTTATAAATGAACATTGAATAAAGCACAATTTCAGCACAAATTTGAATTGATTCGACTGATAGAGCTGAGTTTTGGTTGGTTGGTAATTAAAGTCAGAAAAAGAAGCAATGTTCTATAAAGTGGTAAATTTTATTTTAAAAAAAACAGCTATATGGACTCCCACAGACTTAGTAAACTATCACACACCCCTGCTCTTCTGTCTGACAGACTTGCAAAAACCATGGGGGTGAATGACATGAGCATATGTTTTTAACACCATGGCAGACCCCACCTTGGTTCATCCACATAGTAACATATTACCACTTGTTTCTTGGAGTACGTAAAGTACAAAATTTTCCTTATACTCTGCATATTTTCTTTTTTCTAGGTAATCTATCTCTCTCTTTCTTTCTGTCTCTCTCACACATACACACTGCACACAGAAGATACATACAGAACTGGAATTCTGCTGATTCTCTTATAAATATATATGACAACAAAGAGTTAACAATACCTTCCCAAGTCTTCAGATAAACAGCATTCCAGTAAAATGAACCATCCTTTACTGGCCAAGATAAACGTAGGCAAGGAATACTCCAGAATTATGTAATCCCAGTTCAAGAAATCTTGCTCTCAATAATTTTTGTTTAAAAGGCTAGGAAATAATGCTAAAAATAAAGGCTAAAGGAGAAGATGATTGAAGCATCATTGTGTAGGTTGAAGAGTTTAATCATTAAGAACAACAATGCTGGAATGAAACTGCTTACGTTTGCATTTCAGCTTTGCAGTGAACATTCTCTCATTTTTGACATTCTCTCACTTTTGACATTGATCAATAGAGAGAAGGACCTTCCAATGTGGTGGAAAAAGTCAAAAATAACCACTAGTACAATAAAAATAGAATGCAGACTTCCCAATTCACCAGAGAGGAAAACAAGCCAACACACTGTGTCCAAATAGGAATCCGGGAAGGAAAAAACAAACTGGCAAGTCTGAAGAACGCAAAAAGCACGTACGAAGTAAAGCAGAATGAAGTTTTTCCCTCATCTTCCTCCCACTCCTTCCACCTTCCATTCCTGATTCCTAGAAAATGCCAACTCCCTTCCTGCTTCTTGTTACATATCTCAGCAAGGAGAAAAGTCGACATTTGGTACTGCATCTAAAACTAGAGATAGAAACCAGGGTGCTCTTAACATAATAGTGCACAGGACATATGCACTGTAATATGTCTGAGTAGTAAGTCTCATTGCTTTGCAACTTCCCCTCCACAGAATCCAAAATGCAGCCACCTCCACACAATCCCAACCCTATCGAAAGTAGAAACAGATGGGAATGAGGAATAGTTCCCCTGAGGCTGAGAAGAACACCGGGCCAGTGGTAGTTGGGAGGTGTGAAGAGAAAGCAGAGATCAGAAGACGCAGAGGTTTTAAATTTCCTACCAACTGTGAGAGGGGAAGCCTCACAAGGCAGCTCAAGACTTGAACCTGAAAAGTTGGATGCAAGAGATAAATAGGACAGAGAAGCCACCCCTAAATTCTACTGGGCTCTGTGTGGGCTGGAGTGTCGGCCTCAAGACAGAAGTGCTACTCTTTGCATTCCTCTGAATCCTGTAAGCATTTGGTCAGCTAAGAGTAAGGGTATCTAAATTCCACCCCTCCTGGCTACGGGTAAGGGCAAAAATAATCTCAAAATTAAACAAAGGTAAGATTTTCCTGATAAATCAGGTGGGATCTTTGTGAAGAATATCTTCTTTCACTTACCTATAGGACTCTGAAGAGAGTTTGCCTTCCTGGTAAATATGCACCCCCAATATTAGCACATAGTACGTTCCCTGACCACTTATTCAAGTGTTCCACAATTTGTTATTCAACTACACTGAGGAGGGAGTCTTCCAGTTACCAGGGAAACCAGCTTAGAGAATCCAGCTGTCTGGGGTGTTAAATGGTCTGCTATCCATCTTGAGACTCTCCTTTGGGTCAGCTTGACCTGTACTAAATTCCTGATACTTCTTTTCTGTGTCAGCGGCAAATCCTCAACCATCAGAAGGCAGAAGTAAACATGACGCCTATGCCTTGATATCTTAGTTTTCTCCACTTTCAATGCACGTCACAATGGCAGGGCAAGCAATAGAAAATGCTTTCGTGTATGTGATGTTGTCTATGACCCAAATAGTAAGTCTCTCCACAGAAAGCAACATGAATTGCAGCTTTCAGTCCTAGACTCAGCTACAGCTTGCTCTAGAGTTGTCAAATCAAATGTTTTTGTTTTTTTTTTAACAACTTTATTGGACTATAATTGCTTTACAATGTTGTGTCAGTTTCTGCTGTATAACAAAGTGAATCAGCTATACGTATACATATATGCCCATATCTCCTCCCTCTTGCATCTTCCTCCCACCCTCCCTTTCCCACCCCTCTAGGTAGACACAAAGCACTGAGCTGATCTCCCTGTGCTATGCAGCTGCTTCCAACTAGCTAGCTATTTTACATTTGGTAGTGTATATGTGTCAGTACTACTCTCTCACTTCATCCCAGCTTACCCTACCCCCTCCCCATGTCCTCAAGTCCATTCTCTACGTCTGCGTCTTTATTCCTGTCCTGCCCCTAGGTTCATCAGAGCCATTTTTTTTTTTTGGATTCCATATATATGTGTTAGCATATGGTATTTGTTTTTCTTTTTCTGACTTACTTCACTCTGTATGACAGACTCTAGGTCCATCCACCTCACTACAAATAACTCAATTTTGTTTCTTTTAATGGCTTAGTAGTATTCCACTGTATATATGTGCCACATCTTCTTTATCCATTCAGCTGTCGATGGACACTTAGGTTGCTTCCGTGTCCTGGCTGTTGTAAATAGTGCTGCAGTGAACATTGTAGTCCATGACTACATGGACTATATGGCCTTTTTGAATTATGGTTTTCTCAGGGTATATGCCCATCAGTGGGATTGCTGGGTCATATGGTAGTCCTATTTCTAGTTTTTTAAGGAACCTCCATACTGTTCTCCATAATGACTGTATAAAATTACATTCCCACCAACAGTGCAGGAGGGTTCCCTTTTCTCCACACCCTCTCCAGCATTTATTGTTTGTAGATTTTTTTGGTGATGGCCATTCTGACTGGTGTGAGGTTATACTTCATTGTAGTTTTGATTTGCATTTCTCTAATGATTAGTGATGTTGAGCATCCTTTCCTGTGTTTGTTGGCAATCTGTATGTCTTCTTTGGAGAAATGTCTCTTTAGATCTCCTGCCCATTTTTGGATTGGGTTGTTTGTTTTTTTGATATTGAACTGCATGAGCTGCTTGTGTATTTTGGAGGTTAATCCTTTGTCAGTTGCTTCACTTGCAAATATTTTCTCCCATTCTGAGGGTTGTCTTATCATCTTCTTGGTGGTTTCCTTTGCTGTGCAAAAGTTTTTAACTTTCATTAGGTCCCATTTGTTTATTTTTGTTTTGATTTCCATTTCTCTAGGAGGTGGGACAAAAAAAGATCTTGCTGTGATTTACGTCATAGAATGTTTTGCCTGTGCTTTCTTCTAAGAGTTTTATAGTGTCTGACCTTATATTTAGGTCTTTAATCCATTTTGAGTTCATTTTTGTGTATGGTGTTAGGAAGTGTTCTAACTTCATTCTTCTACATGTAGCTGTCCAGTTTTCCCAGCACCACTTATTGAAGAGGTTGTCTTTTCTCCATTGTATATTTTTGCCTCCTTTATCATATGTGACCATGTGTGTGTGTGTTTATCTCTGGGGTTTCTATCCTGTTCCATTGATCTATATTTCTCTTTTTGTGCCAGTACCATACTGCCTTGATTACTGTAGCTTTGTAGTATAGTCTGAAGTCAGGGAGCCTGATTCCTCCAGCTTCATTTTCCTTTCTCAAGTTTTCTTTGACTATTCGGGGTCTTTGGTACTTCCATACAAGTTGTAAAATTTTTTGTTCTAGTTCTATGAAAAATGCCACTGGTAGTTTGATAGGGATTACACTGAATCAATAGATTGCTTTGGGTAGTATAGTCATTCCCACAATATTGATTTTTCCAATCCAAGAACATGATATATCTCTCCATCTGTTTGTATCATCTTTAATTTCTTTCATCAGTGTCTTATAGTTTTCTGCATGCAGGTTTTTTGTTTCCTTAGGTAGGTTTATTCCTAAGTATTTTGTACTTTTTGTTGGAGTGGTAAATGTAAGTGTTTCCTTAATTTGTCTTTTAGATTTTTCATCATTAGTGTATAGGAATGCCAGAGATTTCTGTGCATTAATTTTGTACCCTGCAACTTTACCAAATTCATTGATTAGCTCTAGTAGGTTTCTGATAGCATCTTTAGGATTCTCTATGTATAGTATCATGTCATCTGCAAACAGTGAGAGTTTTACTTCTTCTTTTCTGATTTGGATTCCTTTTATTTCTTTTTCTTCTCTGCTTGCTATGGCTAAAACTTCTAAAACTGTATTGAATAATAGTGGTGAAAGTGGGCAACCTTGTCTTGTTCATAGTTTCAGTTTTTAACCACTGAGAATGATGTTGGCTGTGGGTTTGTCATATATGGCCTTTATTATGTTGAGTTAGGTTCCCTCTATGCCCACTTTCTGGAGAGTTTTTATCACAAATGGGTGCTGAGTATTGTCAAAAGATTTTTCTGCATCTACTGAGATTATCATATGGTATTTATCCTTCAGTTTGTTAATATGGTTTATCACATTGATTGATTTGCATACATTGAAGAATCCTTGCATTCCTGGGGTAAACCCCACTTGATCATGGTGTATGATCCTTTTAATGTGCTGTTGGATTCTGTTTGCTAGTATTTTGTTGAGGATTTTTGCATCTATGTTCATCAGTGATATTGGCCTGTAGTTTTCTTTTTTTGTGACATCTTTGTATGGTTTTGGTATCAGGGTGATGGTGGCCTCGTAGAATGAGTTTGGGAATGTTCCTCCCTCTGTTGTATTTTGGAAGAGTTTGAGAAGGATAGGTGTTAGCTCTTCTCTAAATGTTTGATAGAATTCACCTGGGAAGCCATCTGGTCCTGGGCTTTTGTTTGTTGGAAGATTTTTAATCACAGTTTCAATTTCAGTGCTTGTGATTGGTCTGTTTATATTTTCTATTTCTTCCTGGTTCAGTATCAGAAGGTTGTGCTTTTCTAAGAATTTGTCCACTTCTTCCAGGTTGTCCATTTTATTGGCATATAGTCGCTTGTAGTACTCTCTCATGATCCTCTGTATTTCTGCAGTGTCACTAGTTACTTCTCCTTTTTCATTTCTAATTCTGTTGATTTGAGTCTTCTCCCTTTTTTTCTTGATGAGTCTGGCTAATGGTTTATCAATTGTGTTTATCTTCTCAAAGAACCAGCTTTTAGTTTTATTGATCTTTGCTATTGTTTCCTTCATTTATTTTTCATTTATTTCTGATCTGATCTTTATGATTTCTTTCCTTCTGCTAACTTTGGAGGTTTTTTTCATTCTTCTTTCTCCAATTGCTTTAGGTGTAACGTTAAGTTGTTTATTTGGGATTTTTCTTGTTTCTTGAGGTAGGATTTTATTGCTATAAACTTCCCTCTCAGAACTGCTTTTGCTGCATCCCATAGGTTTTGGGTCGTCGTGTTTTCACTGTCATTTGTTTCTAGGTATTTTTTTATTTCCTCTTTGATTTCTTCAGTGATTCCTTGGTTATTTAGTAGCATATTGTTTAGCCTCCATGGGTTTGTAGTTTTTACAGGTTTTCTTCCTGTAACTGATATCTAGCCTCATAGTGTTCTGGTTGGAAAAGATATTTGATACAATTTCAATTTTCTAAAATTTACTGAGGCTTGATTTGTGACCCAAGATATGATCTATCCTGGAAAATGTTCCATGTGCACTTGAGAAGAAAGTGTATTCTGTTGTTTTGGGATGGAATGTCCTATAAATATCAGTTAAGTCCATCTGGTCTAATGTGTCATTTAAAGTTTGTGTTTCCTTATTTAATTTCGTTTTGGATGATCTGACCATTGGTGAAAGTGGGGTGTTAAAGTCCCCTACTATTATTGTGTTACTGTCAATTTCCCCTTTTATGGCTGTTAGCATTTGCCTTATGTATTGAGGTGCTCCTATGTTGGGTGCATAAATATTTACAATTGATATATGTTCTTCTTGGATTGATCCCTTGATCATTATGTAGTGTCCTTCTTTGTCTCTTGTAATTGTCTTTATTTTAAAGTCTATTTTGTCTGATATGAGAATTGCTACTCCAGCTTTCTTTTGATTTCCATTTGCATGTAATATCTTTTTCCATCCCCTCACTTTCACTCTGTATGTGTCCCTAGGTCTGAAGTGGTTCTCTTGTAGACAGCATATATATGGGTGTTGTTTTTGTATCCATTCAACCAGTCTATGTCTTTTTGTTGGAGCATTTAATCCATTTACATTTTAGGTAATTATCCATATATACATACCTATTACCATTTTCTTAATTGTTTGGGGTTTGTTTTTGTAGGTCTTTTCCTTCTCTTGTGTTTCCTGCCTAGAGAAGTTCCTTTAGCATTTGTAGTAAAGTTGATTTGGTGGTGCTGAATTCTCTTAAATTTACTTGTCTGTAAAGGTTTTTATTTCTCCATTGAATCTAAATGAGATCCTTGCTGGGTAGAGTAATCTTGGTTGTAGGTTTTTCCCTTTCATCACTTTAAATATGCCCTGCCACTCCCTTCTGGCTTGCAGAGTTTCTGCTGAAAGATCAGCTGTTAACCTTATGGGGATTCCCTAGTGTGTTATTTGTTGATTTTCCCTTGCTGCTTTTAATATTTTTTCTTTGTATTTAATTTTTGATAGTTTGATTAATATATTTCTTGGTGTGTTTCTCCTTGGATTCATCCTGTATAGGATTTTCTACACTTCCTGGACTTGATTAACTATTTCCTTTCCCATGTTAGGGATGTTTTCAACTATAATCTCTTCAAATGTTTTCTCAGACCCTCTCTTTTTCCCTTCTTCTTCTAGGACCCCTATAATTTGAATTTTGGTGTTTTTAATGTTGTCCCAAAGGTCTCTGAGACTCCTCAATTCTTTTCACTCATTTTTCTTTATTCTGCTCTGCAGCAATTATTTCCACTATTTTATCTTCCAGGTCACTTATCCATTCTTCTGCCTCAGTTATTCTGCTATTGATCCTTCTAGAGAATTTTTAATTTCATTACTGTGTTGTTCATCATGGTTTGTTTGCTCTTTAGTTCTTCTAGGTCCTTGTTAAACGTTTCTTGTATTTTCTCCATTCTACTTGCAAGATTTTAGATCATCTTTACTATCATTACTCTGAATCCTTTTTCAGGTAGACTGCGTATATCCTCTTCATTTGTTTGGTCTGGTGGGTTTTTACCTTGCTCCTCATCTGCATTTTTCTCTGTCTTCTCATTTTGTTCAACTTACTGTGTTTGTGGTCTGCTTTTCACAGGCTGCAGGTTCGTAGTTCGCATTGTTTTTGGTGTCTGCCCCCAGTGGTTGTGGTTGGTTCAGTGGCTTGTTTAGGCTTCCTGGAGGAGGGGACTGGTGCCTGTGTTCTGGTGGGTGGGACTGGATCTTGTCTTTCCTGTGGGCAGGCCACATCCAGTGGTGCATTTTGGGGTGTCTGTGACCTTATTATGATTTCAGGCAGCCTCTCTACTAATGGGTGGGGTTGTGTTCCTGTCTTGCTAGTTGTTTGGCATAGGGTGTCCAGCACTGGAGCTTGCTGGCCGTTGGGTGGAGCTGGGTCTTAGTGTTGATACAGAGATCCCTGGGAGAGCTCTCGCCAATTGATATTACATGGGACTAGGAAGTCTCTGGGGGTCCAGTGTCCTGGACTCGGCTCTCTCACCTCAGAGGCTCAGGCCTGACACCCCGCCAGAGCACCGAGATCCTGTCAGCCACATGGCGTGCTTGTTTCCATCAGATCCAGGATACTGACTGATTTGGTAGGAATTCTCACCTGCTGTCTTCTGGCAGGTGTCCCATCATCTCTTACTGCAACAGCTTTGGGGCAAGTAGTGTCCAGCCAGTAAAGTTGCATCATATCCTCATCCCAGCTGTTGGGTAGGAAGAAATTGCCCTCTACCTTTCTGGGATTTTCTGGCTGGTCAAAATGGCTGAAAGTCTCACCTTAAATACCATCTTCTACTAAAGACCCACATGTTTTGTGAATCTATGTTAATTTTTAAAATCTATTCATCATGACTTGGTATTCTTGTTTGGATCTTGAAATAGAAAAAGGACATTTAATAGAAAAGTTGGTAAAATCTGAATGAAGGCTAGAATTCAGTTAAGGTGAAGTACCATTAGTGTTTTGACAAATGTACCATGGTAATATAAAGTATAAGATTTAGGGGAAACTGGGTGTAGGGTGTATAGGAACTCTCTGCATTATCTTTGTATTTCATTCTTCTGTAAATCTAAAATGATTCCCAATTAAAAATTTATGTTTTAAAAATCTCTTTACTGACCGAGTAACATTGCCTCCAAGAAGTAGGCAGTTGGAGCCCTGGATAGCAATTGGAGAAAACAGCTAAAATAAACACCTGCATTGTATATACCTAAAGTCTCTGCAGAAAAGAGCAGCTAGCAGCAGTGGCACCTCTTCTGAGGAAGATCAAGACTAAGTCTGAACTTAAATCTTATGTCAACATTTTATGGTATTCTGTTTTTAAGCAAATTAACTTTCTTCTATTAATAGAGACTGTGGCAATTTTTTTATGTTCAAATATTCTTAAGGAGCAAAATCAACACAATAGTCCAGAGGGATAGAACCTATTTACCAGACCTCTATTCGTGAATGAGATCTCTAACAGTCATTTAACATTTCACTCCCACTAACAGGACTCTCAGTCGTGGCCAATACAACAAGAAAACCAAATCTATTTATAAAATTATAAATGTAAGTGGATTAAATTCCCTCATTCAATCACAAAAAAATGCTTAATTTGATACCAAAAACAATGACAAACTAAATATATTTTATAAAGAAAAAAATACACAGAGGGATTTCTAGAGGAAAATGGCATTATGAGTTCATACTTTGAAAACTGCCTCTGTTCCAGAGATATTTAAGTGACAGAAGACTAATATTAAAAGAGAAAACCAAACACTTAACAGTTAAGCATCATAATGGACTAGAAATGGACAGGTAATATAAATGGCCAGTGGGAACTGAATCCACAGAATGTCTAGGCTTCGGGGCCTGAAGTTGACAGTGGGAATAAAGGAAACTATAAGAGTTCCACATGAAAGCAGTGCCACCCTCACTTTTTGAAAACCAGAGTCTAGATTTTGGCTGCACCAAGTCCTGAAGAAAGCTTAAAAAATAATAAAAACATAAACAAAAAATCTTGTAGAATGCTGCCTGCGATTATAGTCCAAATTAGGTATGCAGAGGACTTAAAAGAGCATCCTGACAGGCATCTAAGGCCAGCAATCTTCCTCTCCCTTACCAGTCTGACTCTGTATTCAGTATTCCCAACACCATCACAGGAAACCAACATTAAAAACACTATAAGACCTGGTTCTGGATTAGGGACAAATAGGATGAGTGAGGGCAGCAGCAAAACCACTCCTCAGAGATGGGTAAAAAAGCAAGTAAGAGATAAAATCTCCCACTGAAAATGAGTATACCCTAACCCCCCCAAAATAGTCTTTAAAATATGTGTGATGGGCACAATTCTAAGATTACCCTAAAGATTCCCATCCCCTGATGTACATACCCTGTGTAATTCCCTCCCCTTGATCATCAGAAGAACTTGAGAAAATGATGAATGGCACTCTAGTGATTAGGTCACATTATATGGCAGAGGTGAAGGGATTTTGTAGTTGGAGTTAAGGTCCCTAATCAGCTGATTTTGAGATACTCAAAAGTAAGATTATCCTAGATGCTCCTGACCTAATTATGTGAGCTCTTTAAAAGAAGTCAGAGATGCTTTCTCCTATTGGCCTTGAAGAAGCAAGCCACCATGTGTTCTATAGCTGCAAGGAAATAAATTATGCCAACAATTGCTTCAGCTTGAGAAAAGACTCTAAGCCTCAGATGAGCCCTCATCTGTTACCCTGATCATAAGACTCATCTAATTTGTGCCTGGACTTCTGAAACATGGGAAGTGTGACAATAAATAAATGGCGTTTTAAGCCACTAAGTCTGTGGTGATTTGTTACACAGCAATAAAATACTAATATAAGTTCCAATGCCAGAAAAGGCAACCAACAAAATCAATAACTGGTATAGGAATTCACTCCAGATGAAATCCATCTCATTTTCAAAAATCTAACAAAAACTTTAAAATAAATATGTTGCAAATATCCAATGAGTTAAACAGAGGTATCGCTTCAATTTTTTAAAAAAAGGAAATAAAAAGAATGAGAAGTAAACAGAAACAAAATAAAGACAAGTTTGTTTTTTTTTTTTTTTTGCGGTACGCAGGCCTCTCACTGTTGCGGCCTCTCCCGTTGCGGAGCACAGGCTCCGGACGCGCAGGCTCAGCGGCCATGGCTCACGGGCCCAGCCGCTCCGCGGCATGTGGGAGCCTCCCGGACCAGGGCATGATCCCGTGTCCCCTGCATCGGCAGGCGGACTCTCAACCACTGCGCCACCAGGGAAGCCCAAGACAAGTAAGTTTTAAAATTAACATGTTGGAGATATAAAACATAGCAATTGGAATGGGAAATGCAATAGAGGGGGTAAACTTTATAGTGTAGAGAAATTGAGAAATAATTGGTAGGAAGACAGCATTAAGAAACTCACTAGAATGCAGAGCAGAATCAAGGAAATTCATAAAAACATGAAAGAAACCAAGATTAAAAATTATTTGTGAGTTTATAATGGAAGGTTATACTCAAAAGTCTAAAACAGTATTAATATATGGTAAGGAATATTTAACATGCAATTAAAGCATAATGAGGTCCTTGTAGTCAAGAGAAATATGAAATAATGAATAAACGTAGATGGGATTCTGAAATAATGAATAAATGTAGATGGGATTCTAACTAATATAAACATTAATCATAAACTGTAAGAATAACACATTTCTTGCAATCTGGCAGACTATCTAACCAGAAAAAAATTCCAAATACAAAACACCTAGAAATGATGAATAAAATTTAAAATATGAGCTCATTAGTGGTCTCCAGACAATGAGGATAAGATGCCAGACTCTGGCTTAGAATAGAGGAAGGAATATAGAGACTTAGAGAGATAATATTGGAATAAAACTGCCACGTGCCTCTGCTTAGCCGCCTCCAGAAATTCCTCTTGGTAGGACCCAAAGGACACCTCCTTCACCAAGGTATTAAGAAATGCATTGGTGAGGGGAAGACCAACATTCTCAAAAGCTTTATGGTGGCTGTTCTCTATAGGCTAGAGATGATGGTGGCAGATGCCATCATAAAATCGGGCTCCCTGCTTTCACTTCCAGATGGATAGAAACCAGGAGGCACTGTTGAATCATTAGACACTTGCTGGGTGCAATTACCATAATAAGCCAACGGGGTGGGGCAGTAATCAAAGTCTTTTAACCTAAAATGATCTCTGGTGGTAGCTAATTGAGTACGAAAATCCCTAGGAATAAAATAGATGGGCAGCCATTAAAATACTGCTTGACATGTGAAAATGAAAAAAAAATTTAGGCCTAGTGACAGAGACTTGTGAGTCACTGTATTGGGGATAAAAGACCACTTGTCTTGTTCTGAAACTTAAACCAGTTCTTGGACCCAGAGTCCCTTGATTAGAGGAAGACATTGCCCATGCCATAAATGTTCACTAAAACTCTTCCTCTAAGCCTTCCCCTGAGGGACATGTGGCCATGTACCAGGGTGACTGTGCACTGTGTACTCAGACATTCAGAGGTTAACAGAACTCAGACATTCAGAGGTTAACAGATAGTACTCTGAACTGATGCTCACCCCCAGAGACCTGATATGCCACCCCAGTCAGGCAGTCAGAGGTCCTTGTGGAGGTAAGGGGATAGATGAAGTCTTGGCCTGAATCCATCTCATAATTGATACACTGGGACTGCAGACCCATTTTGTAGTTATTTTCCTCCAAGGCTGGGGACATCTGCACACTGGTTCTGTAACCTAGAGTGTGTAAAGGCTGTTATGGTAAGAAGCCCCTTTACCTTGCCCCCATCGTTGAAAGCAATACTGTATCACTGGGTATCACAGAAATTAGTGCCACCATCAAGGACATGAAAGATGCAGAGGTCATGATTCCTATCATGTCCTCTTTTTACTCCCCTATTTAGCTAGTGCAAAAGCCACATATATGCTCAGGGATACCTATGTATTATAAAATTAATCAGGTTGTAGCACCTACTGCAGCTGCTATTCCCAATGTGGTGTCATCCCTGTAGCACATCATCGCATCCCTTGGCACCTTTTAGGTAGTCACTGACTCAGCAAACATTTATTTTCTATACCAGGTAATAGAGAGCATTAGAAGTGATTCACCCTCACTCTTTACCTCAGGGCTGTGTCAGCTCTTGGCTCTCAGTCTCCTTATATCCTAGAGGGACCTTAATTGTCTTGATATTCCACAGAGCATCACACTGGTTCATTAGATTGATGGCAATATGCTGATCAGACCTCGTGATCGGGAAGTAGGAAAAGTAGATGCTTTTAAAAAGCACATGCCTGCCAGAGAGAGGTGACGTAAAACTCATGAAAGTTCAGAGACCGGCCACATAAGTTTTTAGAGGAGCAATAGTCTGTGGCAGGTGAGGATAACCTCTCTAAAGTGAGAAAAGTTGGCTGTGCTTGGCACTCCCACTGCAAAGAAAGAGGCATAGTGCTTGGTAGAACTTTTTATATTTTAGAGAGAGTGAATACCATATTTGGATGTGCTGCCCCAATCCAATTATGAGGTAATATAAAAAGCTGCCAGTTTTAAGTGGGTTCCAGAGTAAGAGAAGCCTCAATGTTGGGCACAAGCTGTGATGCAAGTGGTCCTGCCGTTTAGGCTTTATGACCCAGCAGATGCAATGATACCTAAAGTGCCTCTGGCTGACAGAGGCTCAACAGAAGAATCACAACACAGATCTTAGGATTTGGAAGTAAGGACATGCTGTCTTCCTCCAACAACTATCCTTCATTTGAAAAGCAGGTCTCGGCTTTGAACTGGGTCCAGCAGAGCCACAGACATTATGTGACTATGTGACCAGGACTGTCCATCATGAAATGTGACATTTGTTGTGTCAGATTATGGAGTGGGACATGTGCAGCAGCATTCTACTCTTAAACTGAGGTGGTACACTCAAGACCAGGCTCAAGATGGTGCAGACAGCACAAGCGAATCACATGAGCTGGTAAAACAGACCCCAGGTTACCTCTATTACTGCCTTTACGCCTCCCCCTTACCAACACCTATGAATTCATAAGCAGTGCCTTATGACTGGTTCATAGAGGAGAAAAAGCACAGGCTTTTTTCAGAGGTAAGTCTACAAGGTATTATGTCCCCAGCCAAGAAGAGATCACTGCTTTATTACAGTCCCATTAGGGGTGTCCCTAAATGACAGTAGGGGAGGGAAATTCTCCCGCTGAGCAAAACTTCAGGCAATAATTTGTGCTCCACTTTTTGTAGGAGAGCTAGATGTGTACAAATCTAAACTAATCTTTGGTTAATGGCTACTGGGTTGCCTAGCTAGTGAGGGATCTTGAGAAATGTGAAGGTTGATGACAAGGTTGATGACAACACGAACTGAAGGAAAGGTACATGGATGGACGCGGTGGCCGTGAAAACGCCTTGCTCAGCTCCCCAGCTCCACAGAGCATAACTGACTGATGGCTTGAGCTCTTCCCTTCTGGATTCACCACCACAGTCCTGTCCAGGCCACACTTCCCAAATGCTGCACTAAGCCAGTGACTTTGCACAATGGCTTATGGATACAGACCCATACCTGCAGACACAGGACCTTTTCAATGAAGTACTTTGGTTCAAGGACCCCCCATCAGCCTGCGCAAACTTTACTGGAATTGCACTGCGGTCTGATACACTTTATACACATTGCCCTTTCCTTCTTACTCTCTTTCAGAAATGTCATCATTGCATTTCCCCACTGCCTTTGCCTTTCCCTTTCTTTTTTTCTTCACAGGTATTTCCCCAATAAATCTATTGCATATTGTGGGGGGCTGTATTTTAATATCCAAAGATATCAGGTCATAATCCTGAAATCTGTAAATGTACCTTATTTGGAAAAAGGGGTCTTTGAAGCTGTGGTTAGTTGAGGATTTTTGGGATGAGGAGCGTATCCTGGATTACCCAGGTGGGCCCTAAATGCTATCACAAATGTCCTTATAAGAGAGAGAGGCCAAGCAAGATCTGACATAAACACAAGCAGAGGGAACGCAACAGCAAGAGAGAGATTTGAAGCTGCTGGTAATGGAAGATGTGCCAGCAGCCAGCAGCGGCTGGAAGGAGCTGGGGACAGATTCTCCCCTAGAGCCACCAGAGGAAGTGTGGTTCTGCCAACAGCTCGACTTCAACCCAGGGAAACTGATTTTGGAACTTCTGGCCTCCAGAACTGCAGAAGAATAGACGTGTGTTGTTTGAAACTACTCCATTTACAGTAATTTGTTAGAGCAGCCATAGGAAATTAATACATATGTCTAATTCTGTCTCGGTGTGAGCTACTAACTAATACAAATGGTACCACCTGTAGCCCAAGAAAAGAGGCAGTGAGTTTTGGGGACGAGTTCACTCACTGCCCAGCAGGCTAAGACGATGCCATACTGAGTGGTATGTGGGGCATGGACAGTCCCTGGCCCAAAGCAGCCCAATTGCTAATGGTCACCACAGATGACCTGGAAGGCATTTGGAAGATCAAGAGGAACAATACCTACGAAGACAGCAGAGATGGTTGGTTACTGATAAATTGTATTGCTTACTACAAAGGAATCATAAGAAATTGAGCGTTGCTAAAAAGCAGTTAAGGGCTAAGTGAGAGATCCATTGGCCTCTGTAATAGCTTACAAAGTGGAAAAGGAGACACAGCTGAGCAGCAAGTTGAAGCTCTGAAAGTTAAAGGTGCAGAGCTCCACAGATGATTAAATAGTCAAGAAAGGTCTGTGGTGGAAAACCAGGGGACCCTGATGCAGAGGCCCCTGTGCTGGAAGATGTAACAGAGGCCTCTTCCAGGTGCCCCTCTCGGAAGCAGCCCGCACTTCCTCTCCTGGTTGCCAGCCTGATGACTAGGGTTAAATCCAGGCATAACTTGCACGGGGACAAGCCAGGCACAGCAAAGGAGGAAGGAGACTAAACACCCGAGGAGCAGCAACACCAACGGGAGCCAGGAGAGTGCATCTGGCCTTGGATTGAGAGGGCCCTTAACCAAAGGGCTGGAATATAAGACTGGATAAAGTAGGATATATTAATTTGGAGCACTTTCGCAGGGAATGAGATCTAACAACCTGGCAGGAACCTCAGGGAGTGGGTGCATTTGTTACCAGAATGGCTCCTGGAAGTCTGAGAAAGTGATGGCCCACGCTAACAGATGGTAAAGAATACAGAGGCTGAGAGAAGTGGTGTGCTGGAATAAATGTAAGGCTAGAATACTCATCAGAGGATTATGTTCCACTGGAAGGATGGGACATCAAGTAAAGAACTATTCAGCAAGGCCGTGAGGAATGCACTGGTCTGGGCACCAGCATCCCTGGGCAGTTCTGTGGTGGACTTCTTTGCAGGGCAGGGCTGACTGGGAGAGGTGGCCACAGAGCTGGGTTTGTTACTATCTGTGGGGATGAGAGTCCAGGAGGTGGGGCTTAGCAGCAGATACCAGGAGGCCACAATTACCTGGACAGCTGGCAAGGCCAGAGAGGCAGCCCAGGGGCTTTGACTGGCTGGGAATTGCTAATAGAGCTTCACCCCTCTAGAGGTAAGATAGAAATAGCTCATGCAGCTCAGTATCAAAAAACAAAAATTCCAATCCAAAAATGGGCAGAAGACCTAAATAGACATTTCTCCAAAGAAGATATACAGATTGCCAACACACACAGGAAAGGATGCCCAACATCACTAATCATTAGAGAAATGCAAATCAAAACTACAGTGAGGTATCATCTCACACCGGTCAGAATGGCCATCATCAAAAAATCTACAAACAATAAATGCTGGAGAGGGTGTGGAGAAAAGGGAACCCTCTTGCACTGTTGGTGGGAATGTAAATTGATACAGCCACTATGGAGAACAGTATGGAGGTTCCTTAAAAAACTACAAATAGAACTATATACGACCCAGCAATCCCACTACTGGGCATATACCCTGAGAAAACCATAATTCAAAAAGAGTCACGTACCACAATGTTCACTGCAGCACTGTTTACAATAGCCAGGACATGGAAGCGACCTAAATGTTCATCAACAGATGAGTGGATAAAAATGTGGCACATATATACAATGGAATATTAGTCATAAAAAGAAATGAAATTGAGTTATTCGTAGTGAGGTAGATGGACTTAAAGTCTGTCATACAGAGCAAAGTTAAGTCAGAAAGAGAAAAACAAATACAGTATGCTAACACATATATATGGAACCTCCCCCCCAAAAATGGTTCTGATGAACCTAGGGGCAGGACAGGAATAGAGATGCAGATGTAGAGACTGGACCTGAGGACATGAGGAGGGAGAAGGGGAAGCTGGGACGAAGTGAGAGAGTAGCATTGGCATATATACACTACCAAATGTAAAATAGATAGCTAGTGGGAAGCAGCTGCATAGCACAGGGAGATCAGCTCGGTGCTTTGTGTCCACCTAGAAGGGTGGGATAGGGAGGGTGGGAGGGAGACGCAAGAGGGAGGGGATATGGGGATATGGGGATATATGTATACGTATAGCTGATTCACTTTGTTATACAGCAGAAACTAACACACCATTGTAAAGCAATTATACTCCAAAAAAGATGTTAAAAATATTTATTTAACTGTATTTTAATCTTGTTATTGCTTCAGTGCACAGGAATTGTGTAAAGCATTACAGCAGATTATGTTTAAATTGGGTGTGCTGAAGATTAGGAAAAAGACAGTGGTTATTTTTCCTAAATAAAATACCTTTCTTCTTCTCCACAGAAACCCTTTTTTTTTTTTGTTTAAGGATAACACAGTTTAATCCCAGGGTAAGGGAAGACTGTCTTAGAAAATACAGGAGCCATAAATGAAGCAGTAGAAGACTCCAACTACATAAAAAGTTAGTTATTTTTATTGTAACAGCACCACAAAGAAAGTCAAAAACAAATGATTGATATGATCCAGCAATTCCACTCCTGGGCATATACCCAGACAAAATTATAACTCAAAAAGATAAATGCCCTGGTGGCCCAGGTGGCCCAGTGGTTAAGAATCTGTCTGCCAATGCAGGGGAGATGGGTTCAAGCCCTGGTCCAGGAAGATCCCACATGCTGCAGAGCAACTAAGCCCGTGCACTGCAACTACTGAGCCTGCACTCTAGGTCCGCGTGCCACAACTACTGAGCCTGCACGCCTAGAGCCCATGCTCTGCACCACAGTGAGAAGCCCATGCACCGCAACAAAGAGCAGCCCCTACTCACCGCAACTAGAGAAAGCCTGCGTGCAGCAACAAACACCCAACGCAGCCAAAAAATAAAATAAAATAAAAAGATACATGCACCCCTATGTTCATAGCAGCACTATCCACAATAGCCAAGACATGGAAGCATCCCAAATGTCCATCGACAGGTGGATGGATACAGAAGATGTGGTATATATATATATATATATATATATATATATATATATATACACAATGGAATATTACTCAGCCGTTAAAAAGAGTGAAATAATGCCATTTGCAGCAACATGGATGGACCTAGAGATCATCATACTAAGTGAAGTAAGTCAGAGAAAGACAAGTACCATATGATATCACAAATGTGGAATCTAAAATATGACACAAGTGAACTTATCTACAAAACAGAAAGAGACTCACAGACATAGAGAACAGACTTGTGTTGCCAAGGGGGAAGGGGGTAGGAGATGGGTGAATTGGGAGTCTGCGATTAGCAGGTGCAAACTATGATACAGAGGATGGATAAACAACAAGGTCCTACTGTATAGCACAGGGAACTGTATTCAATATCCTGTAACAAACCATAATGGAAAAGAATGTGGAAAAGATTATATATATGTATAACTGAGTCACTTTGCTGTACAGAAGAAATTAACACAACATTGTATACCAACTATACTTCAATAAAATAATACTTTTAAAGAAAACAAAAAAAGATAGACGTGCAGCCAACAATGGTGCTACTTAACCCCTACAATCAGGTGAAAAGGCAAGAACAGAAGAGCAGGAGGGTGAGTGTGGTCTCTCTAATAAAAAGTCACTCTTACTCACTCCCCAAATCTGCACCAGTTTTCAGATCCAGAAAAGATTAACTGAAGAGATGGGCTAGATCAGTCCCACTTTAATTTAAAGAAACTGAGGCATGGGCAAGATAAACATCTTGCCCAAGATCACACAGCTAGTGTGTCAAGGAATAAGCTCAGGAAAATAAATTTGCAAACTTATGATAAAATGTGAATATGTGAAGAAATCAATGAAGTAGATGAATACTCACAAAAATATGCAAAGGAATGCAAGTGATAAATACATGGAAAAATTTAGTAATCAAAGGAACATAAAACAGTGTGCTATTGTATTAAACTTGATTAATAAATATTTTAAATAATAATATGTTGAGCTAAACTTCAGGAGTATATAAACTAGCACATTATTTCTGGCGGTAATTTTCACTATATTTATAAAACACCTAAATCTGGGGAATCTTTTGACCCATAAATTATATACTTAAGAATTTATTATACATAAATCATCAGATATTTGCATAAGAGTTTATTTACAAAGACAATAATTGAGCATAAAATATAACAGGAAAATTAGAAAAGATACCCTAATGTTAAAAAAAATTGGTAAAAACATGATATAATCATATAATGGAATAACATAAAGCCATTAAAATCATAATATTGAATAATATTCAAAGCCATAAAAATGTTCACAAAACATTGTTAGGTGGGAAATGGTGAACTTAAAAGAATTTTTATATTGATGTGCAAGAGTTTTTATCCAAAGAATAAATGAAACTTTAGTAGAGATTCATATAATTGGGGGTAGCTAGATCTCAGAGATCAATACCCTCATTTTCTGTTGAATCTACTGAAACCCAGATAAGTTAGTATTTTAAAGTAGATACAAAAGAAATAGACTGATTGCAATTTTGCATCTAAAATAATTAGGGATTATGTGTGTGTGTGTCTATGAAAGAATTATGAGTTCGTGCCAAATGTCACTGGTGCTTATCTACCTGTGGTGCAAGTATGGGTAAATAATTATTTCATATGTTAAGTTTTCTCTATTTCCATTACTTTTGCAATGAACACCTAGGAAAAACCAAGAAACGTTACTTTTTAAAATTTGTTCAAAGAATTAGCGTGTGATTAAAAGCGTGCTTCTCAAGATTTGCCTGTACATAGCTGACAGTTCTCAGGGGGCACTCATTAGCATTCACACAAATCCTTTAAGCTCAAAATTACCTTCATCAGGATGCAATCTAATTTTTTTTTAAGATCTGAAACAATAATCCCATTGCATGGGTACGGGACTAGATTATATGAACACTGATGAGTATGTGAGTAAGTCTGAATATTGGAATCAGTAAAACAGAATAGCATTCATGTGGCATACTTAGCTTTTTATCTAACCATTATTTTACTGCTCAGTAAATAAACCTAAGTTAAAATTAGGTCACAAAAGTACTATAATTGGTATAATTAGTACTCTAGTTAGTATAAATTTTGATCCTTATGTTGTACCTATTATGAGCACAGATTTCCAGTTTTCCCCAGTGGCATTTACTGTTTAGTTCTCTTCACCATCATCATCAGTAAAATTGCCCTCACACTGACACGGTGCTGACGCATTAGAAAAACCAGGACCTGGAGTTCCAGCGCCACCGACTGCACCTCACACCCTAGCACTGATGTTGTATATGCTCAGATCCATCAGTGCTCTCCCAGACCCATTACCACAATCAGAAGTCTTTGCCTACCTAATAACTGGACCACCCCGACATATCCAGTATCTCTGGGCAACAGAGGGCTAAAGCCCTAGGAACTTAGGAGAATGAGGCCATGGTTTATCCAGAGTGTTATTTCAACCAGTACAGGCAGGTGTGGGTGGTGGGAGAAGGTCAAATGAGTAATGGCTCTGCATCTCTGGCACTTGAGAATTTAAGAACTGAGACCTCAGAAAAGAGAGACTTGCAGTAAAGAACATGGATGACAGAGGCTAGCCCAGGGACCTTACTTCTAATCTAGGGCATTCTAAAAGACTACAGTGGTTTTACCTTCAGGGTCAGTCTTAAGGCCAATTTAATTCAGAGATAAAGAGGGCACTTGCCAAAAAATATTTCTAACCATTCATGCCTAAAATTATTTTACATGCACAAAGAAAGTCTTTATTCCCCAATGAGAGAAACACAACAAAATACTAATACCAGGAAGAGTTCATCCGAAGATTAAGTGGATATTGTATACAGATTAAGAAAATTCTAGGGCTGGAACTGAGAGATCAATTACAGCAATTTTTCATTTTATGATGAGCCCACTGAAACCCAGAAAGCTATATTTTACAGAGTATAAGTAGATTGTGTGCTAATTTTCTAAATCCCAAAACACTAGAACCAGAAGTAAGCTTGAAATTTTAAAGAGATTTTTCTAGGACAAAAATAATAAATGTAAATTTTCTGTACTGATATGCTAATTTAATTGAACCTGTAACCCTGCAAATGTCATTGAAAAACAAGGGTTTAGATAACTATAAAATGATAGACTCCCAGTAGATTATTAGGGAAATTTGGTGCTATTTGAGATTGATATTATGATGTATTCTGAAGACCTCTGGACAAGAGTTAAAAGATGTGGGTTCCCTTCCTATTCCACTAACCCACTGTATGGTCCTTGACAAACAACATGATGGACCTTTTAGGAGCTCCTCCAGTCCCTTGAGTGTAAGATAGAGGGCTTGATCTGCAAAGCCAAATTCCACACAATTCTCTAAAAATCACATTTTCTGTAAATTTCTTGAGGGTTCTGTCTACAAATACCTCATTGTCTACACCTTTGATCTTACCCACTAAGAACATCTTATGATTCTTACATAAACAACAACAAAAAACCAGATAATTCAATCAATAGATCAATACTATTACCTTTATCAAAATTGCCTTAGATCTCATATAGCAGACCCTAAAATGATGCATACTGTAAATCTCTGATACCAACTTAATACATACTATAGTGATAAAATTCTAATAAAAAATGATGAAATGTCCCACAGGAAAGAGACAGCAACAAAAATACAATAACCACTTATCCCCATGAATGATGAGCTTATAAATTACAGACCTGGCCTGGTAACGCCTATGAAAATTTTCATAACTAAAGATTAAAAATCAAGATTTAAAAAAAATTCCCTCTGTAATTATAATCAACCAGAAAGGCTTCTAATCAACACTGACTTCAAGCAAGATTCTGTATGCTGGCTCTTTAAATACCTAGTCAATTAAAACATTTTTTAAATAAATCACAACTTCTGCTTAAATTTTATAATCATATCAGGATTTATAAGATGAGTTTTAATTCTTCCCTTGAACCTCCATGACAAAATTCTTTAAAAATGGTTTTCAGAGACTTGACGTTGCCAAATTTGCACTTCTCCTTCCTCACCCTCTCTCTAACAGTCAAGGAGGCTCGTAGTAAACTGGGTGATGCCATGCGTATTAGACCGATACCTGCTGCTCCAGAAACAAGGACGCACAAACGGTAGCCTCTGACCCCACAGGTTAAGCTGGGCCTAATATGAAAGAAATTTTTTCTAAGAATATTGGAAAGAAAAAAGTCTAATCTTATACCAGTTATTCAAAGAGTGAGCATTATTCATTAAAATACTTAACTATCTGGAAAAAATAATAACTGAAGTATTCCTAAAGGTTGTTTTGGTTTTTTTTTGAAAAACGAATCATTTTAAGTTTAAAGAAAGTGAATGGGATTCTCTCTTTCTTGTTAATTTATCCAGCAGTATTAGAGTCTCAAGAGCATTGATTTCCATCAAACACCTGGTCTTCCTGAAAGCTGGTACATTTCCACACATTTATCAAGAAATTGTTCCAGTTTCTCAGCTTTCCTCATTTACAGTTTCAGGGCAAGATCCTGACAGTGATTTCTGCACGTAAGTCTGCCTGACTTCAGAGGGAGTCCTGCACACAACTCGTCAGTGCAAAATGACCCCAGCTTGGCAGACCATGCCCCTTTTACATAATTTATAGTTTCCAGTTCCCAATTTTTTATTTCCTAAATCAGTCGCTCAGCTCTTCTGAGCTTTCTCCCTATATTCTCTAATATTTTAAGGCATAAAGTTCAAAGACAATTTTTAGTTTAATATTGATTTAATATATCTTTAACACACAGTCATTATGGCCTCAGGTGCCTAGAAGTTCCAAACACTTACTGGCACTGATTTTCCAAAAGAAAGATTATAAATTATAATAGTCTCAAGATTAATTCAGTTTATCACAATAGAATTAATAAGAGCAAGTAGTTGTATACTTTTATCCTGTTGCCGACAGGAATAAATATGATTTGTTCTTTTCACAAGAATTTGTCATTTGGGAGGAGTGCTGCTTCAAGTAACAAAATATGCGAATTATAGTGGCTTGAACATTAAGGATATTTTAGTAATTCACTCATCAAGACTTTTTGAAGTAGAAGTTTTAGAGTTGGTTACTTTAGCTGCTCAAAAATATCAGGACTCCGGTTGGCTTCCCTGCTACTTTGTTGGCTCTTCCCTCATGGTCACAAAATGACTGCAGCACCTCCAAGCCTCTTGCTCTCAGACTACACCTCCCAAGGCATGAAAGAAGAGTGTGGGCTTCAGTTTATGGTTTATTCCCTGGAGGTAGGGGGCATGAGTGGAACTCCACCTTTATCTGCTCACATTTCAATCACATCCCTGAAGAAAATCAGGATTTTGTTTGCAATGAAGTGGAATTGGTAGTGTCTACAGCTGGAACTCCTTGCTCAGCCACAACAGAAGCCATGTTTATCAGGTATTTTGTGTGACTACTCTTGGGGTCGTCACATATGTCCAGAAAGTTCCCAACAAATATGCACAGTATGTATGTGTAGGGCAGTGATGCCCAGGCCCTCAACATGCTTTTTCTCCAATCAAGAACCCCATTTTAAAATAAGGCACCATAGTCAGATATATTGAGATGACTTATGGAATACCTCAAAAATGGCTTGTTATCTTCACTTTATCATTAAACCTACCACTAGTACGTATTTTACTTAACTATACATCCACTCACATGAACGCCAATGGCATAGACTTTGAAAATTATTCAATATGCTTGCAGTGAGTGCCTTTTATGGTATGTGAATGATACCTTAATAAAGCTTCACCACCACCACAGCCCCAATAAAAAGTAAAGGAGCTTCTGCATTGGTGCTCTCTCTCGGAATATTTGCCCTTGGAACCAGCTATGATGTTGTGAGGAAAACCCAGGACTGATGTAAAGGGTACATATAGATGTTCCAACCAAAGCCCCACTAGACCCTCAGTTGACAGCTAGCATCACCTGCCAGACAGGAGAGTGAGATGATTCTAGCTTCTGCTGAGGCTCCAGGTATCATGGAGCAGAGACAAGTCATCCGTCTTGTGCCCTATCTGAATTGCTGACCCACAGAAACCATGAGAGATAATAAGTGATGATTGTTGCTTTAGGCCACATAGTTTGAAGTCATTTGTTACATCAATAGATAACTGACACTAATGAAATCACAACACAAATTTAAAATGAAAAGGTCTCTGGAGCAGTAAGTATACAATTGGGGGATGAATTTATTTCTCACTATAAATCCACGAAAATTCAGGGAGTCAAGAAGGGCTTATAGCTGTGATATGCTGAATGGGTGGGCACGAGCTACAATCAATAAACTAAGTGATTTTGTTAGAGAGAATGGGAAGGGAGCCATGAGTGTAGACTGGTTAGACAAATCTCCCAGTTTGGGAGCCCCACTCTGTCACGGTTAGCTGTGTAACCTTGGACAAGTAACCTCTATGAGTCTGTTTTCTTATATGAAAACTGTTTGGGAAGGTTAAATGAGATGATGCATATTAAGTACTTAGCCTACGGCCTGACGCAATAAATGTTGGTTAGTGTTGTTACTATCATGAAGTACTTGAAGTGCCACCAACAGCATGGCTCCAAACTCTCTATATCTATGAAGCTGCTGCTTAACCCATAGATTTTAGAGACATAGAAATAGAAAGTCTTTCAAACACGTTATCTGTGAAGTTCAAGCATCTTCTTTCACATTTTCTAATTCCTAATTAATTCTCAAAATCATTTGTTGAAAATAATCATAGAATCAAGAAGTGCAGTTGCTGCTAAACAGCTGAAGAATGAGGTTGCCATTTATTATTTTATGGAATTTGATGGTAGAAATATTATTTCAGATGATACGTTCGTTGCAAGAGAGGCAGTATTGCCTTGCCATTTTTGCATGACTATCAGATGATAGCTTTTTCTACATGCTATTTGCTATTTTCGAGAACAAGGGAAGTCAGGAGTCAAAACAAAAATGATCTAAAATACAGGAATGGAAGAAGAAAGTTGACTATTATTCTTCCATTTCAGTTATGCATGTTTGCAGTCTGAGAAGCTCATCAGTAAGCCAGCAGGTTACTAAGCAGATTCAAGCAGCTATGGCCTGCTACTGATGACCAGGGAGCACACCAGGAATCTGATTCATCTGATATGGACATCTTCGGTTGCACTTCCCTTAATGACTTGAGATGTAAACAAAAAGGGAGGTTGACTTCTAGTAAGAAACAAGCACACGTTTGGAACTGTGCATTCTCACTGTGTCATTCTGCTACTTTAAGGGCATCAGCAAAGAATGCCATCTGAGGTCATTTATAAAATAAAGAACATCTTTCTAAGATTTAATGTAGAGTCTTATCTGTATCTTACCTGTCTTGCTGTCCCTAGCACCTTATGTGATTCCTAGATCACAAGAGGCACTCGATAAATGTATGCTGAACTGAATTTAAGTATCAGGTCAGAAAGTAGTCTCAAAACCTTCAGAAGAATACAGACCATTGAGCATAAAGAAGTGATGTTTCTCCCCTAAGCCCAATAAAGCCACACTATACCTGCTGCTGTACTTTTCTCACTCCCTCCGGGCCTTTTCCAGCTAAGACTACACAGCTTAGCATGGTAAATAAGTACAAAATCTCTGCAGCACGATGGTCGAGTTCAAATCCTAGCTCTGCCACTTTTCTGTCTGTGTTACCTTGGGCCAGGTCACTTACCCTCTCTGAGCCTTAGTACTTCATTTGCAAATGGAGAATAGCAGCGCCTACCTGTTAGGGTTATTGTAAGGAATAAATCCATAAGCATTTGTTAAGTAAATAGATTGAAGCAATCACATGATAAGCAGCCAATAAATGATAGTTGTAATGATAGGCATCCAATCTGTTACTGTCCAAGGCATGCAGCCCAGGCAAGGTCCTAATTCCCCTCCCCTTTGCCAAACGGGTTAAGAAGCCACACAGATGTGACAGCAGAGAATGCTCTTTGCACTTACACAATCTGAGGATGACTGGAGAGGATTTTCTTTCCACCAGAGGTCTAGCCATTGTGGTGGATGCTGAATCATACTGACGGTCCTTGGAAAGCCCAGCTGTGAACAAAAACACAGTCTTGTTTTATTTTGTGAGCATTTTCCTGCCAGTTTGGTTTTGATTAATGCCAAATACGTCCTGAAAATTCAACAAGCCCTTGATTTTCGTCAGCAAATTATTCTGTCTTACCATCTTCCCCCAAATCATCACTAGCCACACTGAGGAACACCTCATTTTATGTATTTTTTAAATAATGTATTATAAAGGCTTGAAATGCTGCCACCTAGAGACAAGTATTTCATAAAATTTACGAAGGCAGTGATCGTGAAAGACCCCTAAAATAGAATTTGGACATGCATTCTAAATATCATTTAAAAATTCTATAAAGTAACTTGGTTATTTACCTATCTTATGTAAAATAAATAGGATCAAACAAAAAAAAGGGAAAGTAATTCAAAGCAGAAATAAATAGCATCCTTCATACTTAATATTTTTAAGCCAGTTTTCTATCACAGGCAATGTGCTAGAATAATCCTTCACTCAGAACACAATAGGAATGAACAGGAGTGAGAACATCTTGCCTTTTAGCCTACCACCCATGCCTAGGGGTCAAAGCCCCACCTGCTGTACCCTGATAAACCATATACTTCTTCAGGAGAGCACAGACCAGATGGTGTATGCATGGGGTAGTTCCTAGAGCCTTAGCATGTCTCACTCTGTGCACACACCTTTGGGTAAACTACTTTTAGTGTTCAAGGGTTGACATTACATGGTGGAGAATAGGACATAAGCAGGTAGTTACGTTCTTTGGTTACAATTAGAAATTTCATGAGGATCAGAAATTTTTTTAATTTGTTATTTCCATCCCACAAGAAAGAATGTTTACTAATATTATCCATTATACGAAGAGGAAAAACTCCAACCATAAATATATCAAAGTTTTCTACATTTTCCACTACTATGTGGCCAGCGCCTCCTGTCCAGCCTTCAAATCTCTCTTGCTGACATGTCACTTTTGGAAACTATTAATGTTTTTGATTCTCGTTAAGCGAACTTTATTTTTTCATTATTTTCACCATTAATCCTTCCCTATATTCTGGTCCACTTTGTATTCATCTACAAACTCCAGGAGTAGAATCATTCCATATGTGTGATTGTCCCATCTACAATGAGAATAGAATAAAATAGTCATGGAAATATCAGAGATATTTTTAGGTCATTTGGTAGAAAAGTGTTACATTTAGGAAAAATATTTTAAAAATTTAACTCTCAAGCAATACTTTAGCTACAGTCCAACATGTAGTTGGAAATCTGAAAGGGATGAAAGTAGGCATGCCTATCATTAGACCCTGGCAACCCAGTTTCCTAATTATCCCCAAGAAGTGGTATGATCACTACAACTCCCCCCCATTTAGCGGCTGTACTCTCATATAGTATATAATGCATTCAGAGATGAGATATAAACTTGGATCTCTATGTTCACAACATGATATGATTTGATTATATGTGTCTAAATTCAACCACAAAACATTATAGATTTCAGTTAGGAACAGGCATCACAGTAAGATAATACTGTATCACATTTGTTCTGGAAGGCTGGATCAAGAACAAGAAAAACATAGGTGATGAAAACTTTCTCTAATTTTTTTCTCCCTATATTATCATGGTTTTGCTCTGCTACAGTCAAACTCGGGACTATTCCATTCTTTTGAAGAAAATGCAAATCAGGTTCTAGTTTTGCAAACTCCATACTGAATTGAGTATTTGAAGCAATTTTATGGTATCTTTTATGTAGTGCTGTTGAATGCCTTTTGTTAATATTCTACTTCAAATAGGTAGACAAAATATATGAGGAAAGGACTCATAAGCTATGTGAAGTTGCAAAAAAGGGAAAATATAAGGAAGCACAGCAATGCATTCCTGAGATCAAACACCCAGACACACACGCACACACACACACACTCACAAATGCAAGTGAAAATAATCAGAAATAGAGAGTCATGGCAAAGTAGGACATCTCTAAACCATTGAGAGATGCAGATAAAAGTCAACATGTGAATACTTGCTTACCCACCCCTCACATTTATAAGTGGAAAGCTTCCGTTTCATGGAAATTAAAATGTATTCATGTGAAATCTCAGAACAAGAAGAGGATGGAGAACAGAATAAAACTTTTTCCATCTCTGAATGGCTACTCTCTCCACTCTCCTTAAAAGTTAGTTGAGAATTAGAATTTATCTATGGTGGGAATGGCCTGGCCAAAGGATATGTCCAGATTCTAAGAAGCAGGATACTTTCTGCAGGACAATTTTCCCTAATTTCTTTTAATGGTTCTTCTAAAGCTAGATTTTATGTAAAAGCAGAAAATAGTTCAAAAGCTATACGTTAAAAATTACTAAACTTTGTTTGCATATAAAATTACCTTGACGCATACAATGATTCATTCGTTTAAAGGTCAGTAATTCTGACCATCTATGAGGTATCCAAACTGTATTCGGTTCGTAGAATTCTGGATAATATTAAATGATCTCTTCATTCACCAAATCCTAATAACTCATGTGATTCAAAATAATATATAAATGCTAAAAATGAAAAGAAATCAGATTTCAATGGTTTCCTAGCATTTTCATCCAAAACGGTACAATAAATCATATCCAGCCTAATGATTAACAAATTTTTCCATAAAATGATCTAGCCTGTAGTGTCATTTTATCATCAAATTGCAAAGTCCTATCCATACTGCTCCCAGGACCTCCTTTGATAGAGCTTCCTTGATATACCAGGGAGACGTAAGCAAGGTCGAGCAGAATTCACAGGAAATTTCATTGACTAAGATGACCACTAGCATCATGGGAGCAGGTGATACAATATCACAAGAAAAGCTCAAAAGAATAAATTTTTCTCTGAAGTTTTTTTTTTACATTAAAATATCTTCTCAAATTCTCTCCCAGTTTAGCCCCTAACCCCACTTCCAGCATTTCATAATGAATAAAGCCATTATCAAGAAAAGTCAAAGAAAACAGTTTTAGATATTTTTTTGAGTTCCTTCTGATGTGCTTATCTGGCGGTGTACCATATGGCCAATTAGCTCTATAAAGTTTCCAGATTCATGCAGGTGTTCTAGATATTTTGGTAGCTGAGTTTCATAAATCTTTCACAGCAAATAAACATAAAAATGTACCCCCACTTTATCTCAAAGAAGATTGAAATAAGCCCAAAGTCAAAATGAAATGCAGAATGAAAGACTTTATGAGGCATTATTAATTCACTTTTATTAACAAAAAATTGAGTTTTTATAGATAGCTTCTCTCCTGCATGAACAAAGGAGAGCTAATAAAGACACACCAATGACATACTTTTAAATTCTGAGCCCCTTCTCCTAGGTACCCAGTGCAGTTCATCCAAAATGAGTTCTAGGCTACTAGAAGCTACAACTATATGATTACTGACAGCTCATAGCTAAGGTCACATAAATTTTCTTGACCGAAAATTCACACTCAACCATGTGTAATATTCTTATTGAAACAGTTCCACAATTAATAATATTAGCATTTCCTTATCTGCTTTTTAAAGGTAGTCTATAGTAAACGTTCTTATTCTTTTCTCACATATAACTTTGCCTTACTCAAATCCTTCTCTGACTATACTAAAGGCTAAATAAGAGGAATCTTCTCCCCTCCAATCCTCGCAACTCTTCAGGATCAGATTAGTTTTCATGAACTATGTCTGCCATGTTATTTTTCTCCTCAACCACATCCGGTGGCCTCCTGGTAAAAGCTGAAGCAACCTAACCTGCCTTCCATGCCTCCCATAGGTTTTACCCAACCTGCCTTTCCTCTCTTAGACCCTGGTGCATGGCCACTCAAAGCCTCTCTTCCACATGGGCTTGTCTGGCCTTTGTTTTCGAGTGCAATGTGTTGATTCACTATGGCACAGCATTGTTCCCCAATTTTCTTCACTTGGAATGAGTTCTCATCCTTTTCTCTACCAGTCTGAACCCTACCCATGATTTCAGGTTCAGGGAAAGTCACATGTTCTCTCTGAAGTTCTCCCTAATCAGCCCATCTCACAGTTGTCTATACTTCCTAGGGACTTGTACTCCATTTATTGCTTTGCTCACCAATTAATATTTATCATATTCCTTGTATTTTTAATTAACTACTTGAATATTTATATATCTCTCCACATATATTTGACTTTAATAAGGATAGAGACACTCTTTTAATATTACTTTTGCGTTTAATTGTTCTTCCCCAGTGTACTGCACGTAGCAGGTGTTCAACGAATTCTTAATTCATTCAAAATAAACTCAAAGAGCAGCACAAGGGATTCATGCTATGTATAAAGAATTTCTTTCCAGAGAAACCTGCTAAGCATTGCTCTAAGTTGCCAAGAGGAATATTATCCCCTGGGTTTCATTAAAAATAGGTACACACTATTTTGTACTGGATGATATAAAGGAAGGGAATAACTCAAGAAAGAAATAACCAGGGGTGTATTGGCCCCAGTTCTCCTGTTTCATTATTCTTTAGCTATTTCAATGCCTTCCAGACTGTAAACACCCAAAAGAAAGATAATTTAGTACTGGATGTGTGCTTTCATTTTCAGTGTGCAGGGAATGAAGTAAACCAGTAACAATAGTGAGTTCTACTTGTAGTTCTAAGGTTAGGCCTGGCAAGTGAAATTTCTAACATATACAATATAGCAATATCACATTATATCAGATAGTTTTCACGCTATACACCTTCTACTGAGCAACGGTAGGTAGCACCTACCACCAGTGCCTTTCTCTCTTTCATCCTTTTAATTCCATCTCTACTGTCATCAATTCTGCCTTTTGATTGGTCTGCTAGGCCATTTAAATTTAATGCAATTATTGATATGGTTGATTGAAGTATACCACCTTCCTTGGTTTCTTTTTTTTCTTTTTTTTTTTGCTTCTCTGTTCCTCCTTTCCTGCCTTTCTTGGGAGGAAGGAGGGGTTAATCAAATAATTTTTAGAATTTTATTTTAATTTGTATATTGACTTTTTAGCTAGACCTATCTATTTGTATTATTTGGTTGTGGTTATCCTAGGGATTAATTTATAAATTATAAATTTATAAATTATAAATTTATTAATTTATCACAGTCTACTTAGACTTAATAGTGTGCTAATTAATATAAAATTAGGAATCTTGTAGGTATAAAATTCCATTTAACTGTCTCCTATTTTTGTGCTATTTTTTATTATATTCAGCTTGTATTATAAATGTTTTACAAACCTCAGTCATTTATCTTGTAAAGGAAATAAAAGTAGAAAAAAGTCATCTTTTATATTTATGTATATATTTGCCATTCCCTGTTCTCTTCTTCCTTGTAGTAGATTCAGTTTTCATCAGGTGTTATTTCTCTCTGGCCTAAAGGACATTCTTTACTATTTCTTGAAAGCACAGGCCTGATGATAACTAATCCTCTCAGCTTTCATTTACCTGAAAACATCTATATTTTGCCCTCATTTCTGAAGAATATTTTCACTGAATATAGAATCATAGATTGGTGGTTATATACTTTTTTAATTTCAGTACTTTAAAGATGCCATTCTATTGTCTTCAGTCCTCCAATGTTTCTGCTGAGAAGGCAGCTACCATTCAGATCATTATTCTTGTATATATAAAGTGTCTTATTTCTCTGACCACTTCCAAAATTTAAACTTATGTTTGCTTTCCAAAACTTTGACTATGATGTGCCTAAGGTGTGGTTCTCTTTATATTTATCCTGTTTAGAGTATTCTGAGCTTCCTAGATCTGTAAACTGACGTTTTTCACTTAATTTGGGCCATTATTTCTTCAAACTTGTTTCTTCCCCATTCTATGTCTTCTCTTTTTCTGGAATTCAAATTAGACACTTCCTATGTTAGATCAGTGGATGTTATCCCAGAGGCCACTGAAGCTGTGCTATTTTTTCCCAGTCTTTGTTTTCCTTCTATCCTTCAGATTGGATAATTTTTATTGTCTTGTCCTCTAGTTACTGACTTTCTTCTGCTTCATCCAATTTCCTGTTAAGCCAGCTCAGTGATTTTTTTTCATTTCAGAAACTGTACTTTTCAATTCTAAAATTTCTTGTTTTGTATAGATTTTCTTTTTTTACTGAGATTTCTCATCTCTTCACTCTTTATAACCATCGTTTCCCTTAGGTCATTTAAAATGTTTATAAAATCAAGTTTAAAGTCCTTGTATGCTAATTTTCACATCTGATTCATTTGCTTTCCCCCACCTCCTTAATTGTAAGTCACATTCTTCTGCTTCTTTGCATATCTAGAATTTTTTATTTTATATGAGGCATTGTGTTCCAGTGTAGAAATGCTATAATCTATTCTCTTCCCCAGAAGACCATTGATTTTTCTTCTGGAAGTGAGTTAAATTACTAGATGATCACCTAGAACTTGTGGAGGCTTGGTGTTAGGCTTTGATAGGGTAGGGAGGTGGAAAACCCTGGGGGTTCACCAAACTCCCTAATTTGAAAGAACTCAAACTCCAAACTCTGTCTTTTCTGCTTTGAGAAGCATCTAACATCTCTATTCACTTTTTCATCCTTTCAGCTACTACTTTCTAGTGGATTTCTTGGAGTCTCCCCCGTGATTGCGTAGCCCAGAAGTCACCCAAGTATTTGAAGAGAATTCTTCATATTTTGTGTCTTCTTCTCTAGGAATTCCTCCTTTACAGTATGTCCTCCTAAATTTTCAGTCACTCTGGCATCCTTGAACAGCAACCTTTCATTTGTCAAGCCAATAAGAGTCTGGCTTTCTGCTTAAGTCTAGATGTTCTATATTATGCAGTGACTTGTGTAAAAAAAAAAAAAAGGGAGGTCATATAAATGTGAACCTCATCTGTGCATATGGGTGTCTTCTTTTAAGGGCTAAATCCTCTCTAAGTTCTGTCTGCTTCTGGTTACTATCCAATGCCTTCGAATTATATACACACAAACATACACACACATATGTATTACAATTGTTATCTGTGGAAAGGTCAGTCCAGTTATCTGCAATAACTGAGATTACTCTTCTGACACCCTTGTATGGCTTCTCATTACACCTAGAATTGTATCTAGAATTCTAAATGCGACCTTTAATAACTTACAAAATCTTTCCCTGTCTGCTTCTTTCATGCCATCTTACCTGCTCTCTAATTTACTCATTAGGTTTTGGTCGCATCTGAAATCCTTGAACTTAGCAAACAACATACCTGCTCAGGGATCTCAGACATGATTTTCCCACTACTAGATCAGTGTCTCTCTTACTCCTTATATGGATAATCTCACTTAACCTTCAAGTTTTCACCCACATGTCACTGCCACAAAGACAGTAGAGCTGATTCCATAAATTATGTTAGTTGAGTACTACATTATGAAGGGTGAAAGCCTAGTACCTTTCTCCTTATTGGCTTAGAGAAAACTGGCAATCCAGATTCAATCCACCACTGCTACCACTACCACCATACCTTAAAACAGGATCGCAGGATTCCTTTCTTGGGTGACCATGCCTAGAGTAAAGACCTAACAGATCCCTCATCACTAGCACTCCACTGTAAAACTGCCCAGTTGGATCATGTTACAAAGAAGCCCACCGGTTGATAGTCCAACCTACACATATGCAGAGAGAGCTTCCTGTCAGTTTTAGCGTCTCACTCTGAAATGTGAGTAGTCAGTCAGGGACGACCAGACTGTTGAGGAAAACTCCAGGATAAAGGGCAGAGAACAAGACAATCTGCCAAAAGGAACGTGCAGAAACCAGAAATTCTAGAGAAAAACCAGAGACTGTCATACAGAGTGAAGTAAGTCAGAAAGAGAAAAACAAATATCGTATATTAACACATATATGTGGAATCTGAAAAAATTGGTATAGACGATCTTATTTACAAAGCAGAAATAGAGCCATAGTTGTAGAGAACAAACGTATGGATACCAAAGGGGAAGGGAGGTGGGATGAATTGGGAGATTGGAATTGACATATATACACTATTGATACTATGTATAAAATATATAACTAATGAGAACCTACTGTGTAGCACAGGGAACTCTACTCAATGCTCTGTGGTGACGTAAATGGGAAGGAAATCCAAAAAAGAGGAGACATATGTATACGTATAGCTGATTCGCTTTGTTGTACAGTAGAAATTAACACAACATTGTAAAGCAACTATACTCCAATAAAAGTTACAAAAATTAAAAAAAATTTTTTAAACCTCTCATTAATGTCCTCAGAACTAAGCTTTGCTTCTGTAACAGAATATAATAGGAAATTTTAACTGAGGCACACAGATGAGGTGAACACTGGATACTAAAATGAGTTAAGGGTTAATATCCAGTAGAACTTAAGTGTGTCAAAGTGGTGTGGTCGAGAATTAGATACTAGTTATTCTAAAACTCACATGGAGAGGATTAATGGGTTATCAGTGGGGTTGGAAAGAGCATTTGGGGAGAGAGTTGCTGAGATGCTGTGAACCTAGGAGAAGACAGAGGATCTTCAATAGAAGCACCTAGAGGGCTTGATATGTGCCCAGAGTTAGGGGAACCCAAAGGACTGATGATTGCCTCCTGCCCAGGGACTCTGAAGGGCAAGAGGAGGAAAGATGCTACTGCTTTACAGTTTGCTTTCATAAGGATGTCTATATGTCTATTTTCTGTGGGCAGATGTGGCCACAGATGAAAAGGAACAAGCTTGGGAGTTGTCATAGATCCTGTCCAAAACTGTCATCTAAGAGGGGAAACAGGCCTCAGCAGGTGAGAAATTAGAGGTAGACAGCTACACTCCTGGTGGCTGACTGCTTTATTCAAGGGTGTGACTGCTTGAATAGAGTACATTATTCTAAGCCAAGAGAGAGTCATACCAAGGAGCTTGGTCTCTAAAGAATTCACTAAACTGTTCATGAGGGGGAAAAAAAATTCAGCATTAAATCACTTGTAGGCCCACATGAAGTCACCTTTGGATAGAACTAGTAGTGAAATGAGTGCCCAGTTGTACAAAGAATACAGCCAAGGTGTTGGTGGAATTCATGTTGATACGAACACATGCCGTTCTTCCTTTTTATATAAGTTTCTCCAAAGGATAATTAAAGTTACTTAATTAGAAAGGATAGGAGACCAAACATTTATATTGCTTTTCCTATATTCCAGGTACTTTCTATAAACTCCATATTAATTCATTTGACCTTCTCAACAACCCTATTAAAAAGATGATCACCATTTTACAAATGAAGAATCTGAAGCCCAAGAAGGTTAAGTATTACTAAAGTCACATAGCTGCTAAGTGGCATAGCCAGGGTTTAAGAACATTAGTCTGGCTCCATAGCCTGTGCTCTTAATCAATATATTTTACAGTTAGCTCTCTCATTCTAGATGAATAGATTATTTTCTGGCACCTTCCTGATTATAACACATACTAATAACACTATTCTGACATGTTTTCAATTTGACTTTAAGAAAGTAAAGTCAACCACTTAAGAGAGTAAATTTCTATTGTTTTCAGTTGTCTTTATATTCATTATCTTTCTTAGAAATGAAGAAAAAGAAACCTATACTACTCAAGGACTACTGCTGTCATGGGAATAGCCTCTGGGGTTCAGAATCACCAGCTCCCTTGTGTTGAATTAAACCAATAAGTAGATTACTAGTTTGATTACAAGATTCTTGGTAGAGACAAAATGTAGGTCAATGCATCGTAATTTAGAGTTAAGTTTGATAAGGGCTGTGTTTTAAACATGTTAGACACATTAAAAATAAGCCTGGCTTAAGAATCTAATAAAAGGATATCAATTTTCTGCTTGGAGGTCAGTATTTTGAATATGGTTGAGTTTGTTTTTAATCTAAGTAGTTGCCAATATTCTCAGTTATAAATTTCACAGTTTAGGTCATTCAAGACAGAGTTGACAGACCTTAGGGGAAAAAAGGTGAAATATTTTCCATTTCAATTATCTCTAAAAAGCAACACTGTTAGCATCACAACTGAGGTTTTTTTCAGGTCTCTCAGGATGTATCACACATCTGGTTCACTGGAAAGATCTAGATTTCCTGATAACCCTAATTAATTTTCATTCATTAATTCAACAAATATTTCTTACACTGCTCCTGTGTGGTAGGCATATGCTGGGCACTGGAAATCCAAAACTGAATAAGATAAATACAGTCTCTATCCTCATGGAGCTTGATAGTGAATTTCTCACAGTTATCTAGATTTACATATTCCATACACCACTTGTAGGTTGAAAAAGTAGATAATCAGGCACGTAGAAATGTTACACAAAATACAGTAAGTAGCCTCTGAATGAGGACCCGAGGAGATTTCCTATAAAATAAAGCATATGGGCTTTATGATGTGAAGTTTAAACATCGGGATGCTTATTTTTCTTTCTCTTCAGATGCTCTATTTTTCTGGTATACTGCTCTGATTTTGTAAGAAGCAGTCAGTTTGTCACATTTATAAACAAAAATTTTACTTCCTTTAACCATATTTTCAGTGAGTGTGCTTCTGTTGACTTTCAGTTACCCGCCGCTAGGTGCTTCCTTTTCCTAAGGCAGAAGCTGAAGCAGGGCACAGACGACTGAAGCAGCATGCTGTCGAGGGATTAGCATGTAACAATTGGGTGGTTTGGAAATAGCAGCTTCCTTGAGCTTCCTAGCTTGAGTCAAAATAATGAGCCCAAGAGATTTGGGGTGAGAAGTTTCTTGGCCCTGATAATACTTTAGTCAGGCTTAAAATATACCTCATTCTAATTAATTCTCACTGTCCTTCAAAACAAACATCACAATATTATTAAATAACAACAAAAAAAATTGGCAACCAATAAAATCCTTAGTACCAAAAGTGAATGTAGCAACTGAGTTAAACAAGGCTCTATATTACCTAATGTTCTTCATAAACTCCCCCTGAGGGGTGCTAAGCAGTTAGCAGCCTCCAGAGAAGACTTGTTTGCCAAAGAGCGGTGTGAGATGCCAAGAGAACTGGAATCAGATCAACTCCCTGCTTCCTTTGACTCTGGGCACTTCCCAAATTGAACTCTTTCACCAAACCGTTATTGGAGACGCTCCTTCTTCTTATAATCTCTGGATTTCACAATTTTTTAATACTGTGTCAGACCTTGTTTACTTTTTCAACTCATTTTATCTTTTACTGTTTCAGATTCCCCCTCATTTCTCCTTATTTTCTTTGTTATTTCAGGATCTCCTGAACCAAAGTATATTTTTTTCATGTGGGTTGCTGGGAATGAAGTCAGCAAGGATCTCTCATCCATACTTAATTTTCTCCATAGCAGGTACTGTAGTGCAGCAGCAATTTTGGACAGAAATACAGGAGGGCTTTTGTTGCAGCTGCCATACTAGTTACCGGAAGATCAATAATGGTTAGAACACCTAACACAATGAATGATTCCAGTGGGGTTGAAATGAAGGTATTGGAAACCACTTAAAATTCATACACGCACTTATTCTTTGGCTCTCAAGATTTCAAACTTAACATGCATAGTACCTAACCACTTCCTGAATACATTGTCTGAAAGAGGTTTAAGACTGATTTTTTTTTCCTTATGTTTTGCTAAACATATTTAGAGAAAGAGAAAAAAACAATTTAAATTTATTGGCAATCAATTTAATCAGGTAAGAAGTAAAGAAATTCAGTTATAGTTCATTTGTCCAGTATTTGTCCATGTAAGAAAATTTTCTTGATAGCTAATGTTTACTCTTTCTAGCATAAGCACTTTTAAATTTATAATCATTTCACCTTCAACCAACGATTTCAAAATTCCTATACACAATTTCTTTCTTAAAATCTGAACACTGAATAGAATTTTATCTTTTTCTTGATGCAAGAATTCTAGTTACTCATTTGCCCTTGCTCTAAATGTGCCTTTAGTTGTAATTGTGGTTTTTACAGCTTCTCCATGTTTCCATGGCTGACAGAAAATGCCACAACCTCACGAAATGAATATAGTTCAAATTTCCATGTCCACACTCAGGCTGTCAACACTGATCAGCAGCCTTTCTCTTTTTCTTGTTCATCTCTCTTTCATGCAGAATCTAAACTTTTACCTATGTCCACAAGCTTCCAATTCCACTACCCACTTTCACCTCCTTCATCTTCCTATTACTTGAGAAAATTGAACCATGAATCTGTCAAGGACTAGTCCATTCCTAACTCAACATTTTAACATCAGCTTCCCTTCCTCAGGGGATGAATGGGCCCTCTCCCTTCAGCCTCTGCTCTCCATCTCACTTCTGGTATACTGGCAGGATTTCCATCAAGTACTTCCCCTGACTCTTCCATCTTAAATCTGTTTTTCCTCTTGACCTAGAAATATATTTAGTCTAGTCCATCTTAAAAAAAAAAGAAAACAAAACAAAGCAAAACAAAAACTCCCATGGATGCTGTACCATATTTCAAACTCCATTGTTTTTCATACTGATTCGCATTCATGATGACTTGTTTCTTGAGCGTTTTATAATTTTGAATTTTGAGCTCAGGTAATCTAAGTCTATGGAAATAATGAGGGAATCTGAGTTAAGTGTGGATATTTCTAGAGAGTAATTTTATTTGCTTCTGTCAGATACCCATGGCCACATTGTTTTAATTTCTAGAATTGGGATTATATAAATCCAACTACTGATTCCACTTGAAGTCATGGTTATATTTAGGAATTCTTAAGAAACGAATTCTTTTTGCCCTACCTAGAGCCAGAGCCAAGGACAAGCAAGTGACCTTGGCATGTATCTTTGTTGGTAGGAAGACATTATTTTCCTAGCTTGTCTTTTCACTGAGCAAATATCCCTTTGAAGGAACTGGCTATAGGGATCACTTTGCACAGGTACAAGGTACTGGGCCATGAAAACACAAGTCTCTTTGAATCAGAAAATACCTGCATGCAGCCACAAATCCGGTATTGGCTTACCAAGTCAGATTCCTGCTTTTTCTTTATTTTTGAACAATGAGGAGTGCCCTTGTGAACTTTAAAAAGCTATTGCATTATAACCAGCACATTTGGAGTAGGTGATCTAGCCCTCCATATTGCTGAAGCGAAAATCCCCAGGTTTTTCTAGCAATAAAGATGGGAGTTCTGTCTTTCAAGGTAATATCAGACTGAATCATTGTAATTATGAGGAGCTCCAAAATACCAAGTTTTATATATCTACAGAACAAAACATGTGCATTGTAACTTATTTTCTGGTAGAAAGCAAAAAATTATTCCAAGTTTCCTCACCTTTTTATTAACAGAACAGGTAAAAATAAAAATCTACATTGCACAGCTAACTATGGAAATTATATTTAACATAATTTCCATTTCAAAAAGGTGGAGAAAATTGCCTTAAAAATTTAAGCAAACTGCCTAAGGTCACACAACAATTAAGGGATGAATCTAGAATGTAAATCCAGAACTCCCTTTTAAAAAAACCACAATAAACAACAGGATTCTACCCTCCAAGAACTTCTAATAATGTAATTATTGAGTAGACACTACAAAATAACTATCTTCAGAATAAAAATAAAAGATGTATAAAAGGAATCTAAGACATACCAAAAGAAGGAGACTTTGTAGAAAAGGACAGAATATTTTTTAAAGAATAAAATCGAACTTATAAGTGAAAAACCTAGAAATTGCTTATGATTTTCATTTCCAGTAATTGCGACCAAAGTAAATCAGGTCAACCTTCATGCTAATAACTATTAAAGCTGGCAAAAAAAATTTTTTTTTATTAAATCTATTTGATTCCATTTGAGGATGAAAGAGGCAGGGAATAATTAAAAGAGCAAGGTCTAGGGGATGAAATCAAAAAAAGAAGAGCTCTATATTTGGGGCCACTTTTCCTTTATGTACATGCTCATACCAGAAGAGATATCTGGGAGCATCAGGAACTTAGCAGGATTTTGAACAGATCATCCTGCCAAGGGAACCGAAATTGGAGTTCACTGCCTGCCTAAGACAGGGGTAGTGATGAACACCTCAGACATTGGTTTGGAACCACAAAGAAATATACCCTACAAATGAGGGTCTATCATTAAAATACAGGCTTTTTATAAGAACTGAAGCCCAGATAAGAATCACCTCAAACTTTTATTAAATTAAAATGATCTGGAATTTCTAGCTATCTACCAGAAGAAAATATAAATCCTCTCTGGTGGAAAAATAACACCATTATACCCCTAAATTATCTCTATTACTTTATGGTAAATGTGATGTTTACTTTAAAAAATAAACAAGGTACAGGGAGACCAGACAATATGATCACAACCAAGAGAAAAATAGATAATAGAAACAATCAGAAAAATCCCAATAATAGAGTCATTAGAAATAGATTTGAATATTTTCAAGGCAGTAAAAATGAGATTAAAAACATTGGCAGACAACTAAAAACTGTACAAAAGGTAGAATCGAATGAAAATTCTAAATCTGAAAAAGTATAATGACCAAATATTAATAACTCAATATATAGGTTCATAGTAAATTAGTCATAGATGTAAAAAGGATAAGTCACCTGGAACATAGGTCAGAAAATAATGTACAGAAGAAGGTACAGATAAACAAAAGGAAGGAAAAATAGAGAAAATTACACAGGAGATTCATAGGGGATGCTGAGAAAAGTTTGAACAGATGTATAATTGCCAGCTCAGAAGAAGAGTGAAAAATTTGGCTGAAAAATAGTTGAAGGGAGTATGGCTATGGAATTTTCAAAGCTGGCAAAAGAGATCAAGCCACAGATTCAGGTAGCATTAGGAAAACTAGAAGAGATCAATACAAAGAAATGTACAGGTAGGCACATCATAGTGAAATCAATGAAAAAGGAAGAAAAGGGCTTCCCTGGTGGCGCAGTGGTTGAGAGTCCGCCTGCCGATGCAGGGGACACGGGTTCGTGCCCCGGTCCGGGAAGATCCCACATGCCGCGGAGCGGCTGGGCCCGTGAGCCATGGCCGCTGAGCCTGCGCGTCCGGAGCCTGTGCTCCGCAGCGGGAGAGGCCGCAACAGTGAGAGGCCCGCGTACCGCAGAAACAAACAAACAGACAAACAAAAAAAAAAGAAAAATAACAAAATCATAAAATCAGTTATAGGCAAGGCAGACAGACTAGCTTGATGGGATCCATAATAAGACTCATCATTGCCTTTCCAATAAAAGTAATGGAAGCCAGAGACAATGAATTGTATTTTCAAGTGCCAAAGGAAAATAACTGTTAACCTAAAATTCTATAATCAATGAAAATGTCTTTGAGACATTAGGATATTCACTGACTAAAACAAGAGAATCTGTTGTGAGTAGACCCACTGATGCTGTTAAATAGATTCCACTAATGGAAATAGTAAAGGAATAATGGTTTCCTCTAGGTAGGAAGAAGATCATAGCAAGTGGGACTGGGCATGAGAGGCTTCTGGGTGCTGGTAAATTTTATTTATTGACCTTGGTGGTGGTTACAGGTATGTTTACTTTGTAATGATTCACTGAGATTTATCCTTATGATTTGTGCACTTTATGTAGGTAAGTTAAACAGAGAGGATTAATGAACTCAATGTAAATTTTTTTGCGGTACGCGGGCCTCTCACTGTTGCGGCCTCTCCCGCTGCGGAGCACAGGCTCCGGACGCGCAGGCTCAGCGGCCATGGCTCACGGGCCCAGCCGCTCCGCGGCATGTGGGATCTTCCCGGACCGGGGCACGAACCCGTGTCCCCTGCATCGGCAGGCGGACTCCCAACCACTGCGCCACCAGGGAAGCCCGAAAGTTCTTAATTTTAATGTATTTTGATTTGTCATTTTTTTTCCTTTGTGGTTAAGATCTTGGGGGGTAATGTATGAAGAATTTGCCTATTTCAAAGACGTGTAACCATTATTTGATGTTTTCTCTTACAAACCAACATGTTTAAAGGATTTCTCTGGCTGCTATGTAGTCTTAGATAAATGTAACGATTAGGAGATTGCTAGTATAAACTCCATTACTCAAAGATATCGGTGCCAAAGTCTCAGTAATTCTCCCGAATTTACTTTGTGGACTCAGTGGCTGCTGAAATTCTTGCTACCACGTCCACATTACAGGCATTAAAATGCAGGAAGAGGCAAGAGAAACGTGTTCTTCCCAGATTTATCAGCTTCAAAGAGCTTCTCCCAAAGCTTCCCCCAGGACAGCTCCGGCATCTCCTCACCCCCTTCATTTGCAATAAATGTGAGGAATAGAAATTTTTTAATCTAGTTACTTTGTCACTCTAATATAGTTAGGATATAATCTTTAACAAAAGAAGAGAGAACGGATCTTTGGGAAATAATTAGCAATATTTACTGAGAGGGGAAGAGTAGAAGCAGGAAAGAAAATGTTAAACCTTGGACTAATTTGGAGAAATAAAAATAGTGGAATAGAGTTTAAAAATCATACAGGTGGAAAAATTAGAGTTTTCTAAAGCCCTTATGATATTCAAGAGGAGAGCAGATAAAGGTTGTTAGAGCAAAAATAAGGGAGAAACTTACTTTGCCAGGGATGAAAAAGAAGGGAAGGTGTATTTCAGAAAGGTAAACTGTCATGTGCAAATATGCAGAGCCCTGCAGGAATCCTGCAGGTTTTGAGAAAGCTAACAATGTTGCACTTGCCTGGATCCCAGCCTTCCCGAAGGGTGCTGAGGAAGATTAGGCTGCAGCTGGGGCAAGCACTTGGGGATAGATTGTCTAGGGTTATTTCAGGAGATTTTTACGAGTCTATACTTCATTTCTTTGACCAATGAAGAGCTATTAAATGTTTTAAAAAGCACAAGTGGCATGACAAACTATGCTTTTAATACAATTATGTTTTAAATATAAATATGTTGTGGAAATGTAAACCGAAATCAACAAAACAGTTCAGCAACTATTGTAAAAATCAAGCATAAGGTGACAATTTAATATTTCACCTTAAGGCACCGTGCTATGTATATCTGTTTAGCACAAAAATAAATGACTATGTCCCTAGACTCAGGTAATTTACAAGACAGGTTGCTGGTGGTTGTAGAGAGAATTGAAAGGAAGCGAAGGATATCAGAGATCAGAGGCAAAGAACTTTCCGGGTTCATGAAGTACCAGAAAATGCTTCTAGTGGTTGGTTTTTCTGCACCTCCATTCCCCCTCCCCAATACCCATGCACATACAGTGTCCATTTCCATTGTTTGGCTTGTGTGTTGTTGAATAAATGTCACCAGGAAGAGAAAACACTTTTGGGTTTAGAATATTATTTCATTCTGTATGTTTAAATTAGAGCATTTCTTATTTGTTCAAGATGGCAGCATATTGAATTTCTGAAAGCCCACAAATAATTAATAGTACTTTACAGACTTGTAAACATGTTTCTTTTTCATACTGTTTTTCTCTGCCAAATTACCCAGAAGAAAGCTATCATAGACAGAATTAAAATGTGTGAAGCCTCCATATGGTATTGTGGCTTTTCATGGTATAGCTATAGTGTTGAATCTCAGTTCTGCCTCTAGTGTTAGAATCAGTTTCAAGTAGAACTACTGAATCTTTTTCTCTCCCGTATCCCTATCTATTCTAGTGTGTATCGTTTGCTTGAAAGATGAATGTCTCATATTGCAAGGAGCACAGATGTGCCTCTCTTTCTCAGCTATAATGATGAAAAACTCCAATAAGCAATTATTTCATGAATGGGTTTCACAGAATGCCAACTCATGCTGCAGAACTAATTCATCCTTCTGTTAACAACAAACATTCATCCAAATGTTCCCCCACCTGCCACAATAAATATGCTAACAAATACAAGATTTTAGAAAAACAATGTATCTACCAAGTTCTAAAGCAGTGTTCAATAATAATATTATGGATTTTTATGGGGAAAAATCATAGATTTTAACATATTGCAGTATATCACAGTCTAGAACATTGTACTGTTAACAGTATTTCAAAGAAGCAATCTTGTTAACGAAAGTTCTTTCAACCTCAGGAAAAGCAGTTGGAAATTTCTAGCATAACTTATAAAACATACACACCTTGAGTAGTTGGGTATTTCATTACTGACCCTTTGTTTACTCTCTGGTGTTTTATTTATAACTGAAGACTTGAAGAAGTGAATTAAGAAGCTTTACTGTTGGTATTAAAAGGGTTTTTTTGAAAGGAAACCTCAATGCTTTCCATAATATTTGGGGTTCAGTCTAAACTCTGGGTTTTCTACCTAATAAGCAAATCAGAAAAGTTCTTGAGGCTCATTACTTACCAAATGGACAGTCTCTAATTACTTCAACTACCGCATCACCACCACCTCCAAGATAATCAGTGTGTAACCATCCTTACGTTTGTATCTCAGGTCTAAAGGGAAGAAATGGCCCCTCTGATCTCCAGCTTAGCCCCTCTTTGGTTTCCTGTGGTTGCTGTAACAAATCGCCACAGACTTGAACAACAGAAGTCTATTCTCTCCTTGACTCTTCCAGCTTCTGGGAGCTCCAGGTGTCCCCAGGCTGCAGGCTGCATCACTTTACCTGCTGCTCTTCTGTGTGTCTGTCTTGAAATTCTCTCTGCCCGTCTCTCACAAGGATACATGTGATTATGTTTAGGGCCTACCCAGGGAATCCAAGATAAACGTCTCCTCTCAAGAGCCTTAACTTTATCACACCTTTTGTCATATAATGTTCACAGATTCCAGGGAACTGACACAGATACCTTTTTCAACCGACCACACCATCTATCTGTGGTTTTATCCCATACTTTCCTGCCTCTGCTGAGATTTTCTCCCTCTGATTCCCACCCTTCCCCTTGCCTCCTCTTCCCTCCCCCTCGTATCTTTGATTCCTTGCCTTCAATGGTTTCTTCCCTTCATCATATAATCTCAACGTATTAGTCTTTTAGGGATGCCATAACAAAGTACCACAGATTGGGTGACTTAAATAACAGAAATTTATTTTCTCACAATTCTGGAAGCTAAAAGTCTAAGATCAAGGTGTTGTTAGGATCGATTTTTTTGAGACCTCTCTCCTTGGCTTATAGATGCCCATCTTCTCTCTCTCCTCACATGGTCTTCACTCTGTATATTTGTCTCCTAATTTCCTCTCCTTATAAGGACACCAGTCATAATGGATTAAGGACCACCCTAATGACTTCATTTTAATGTAATAACCTAAAGACCCTATCTCCAAATACGGTCGTATTCCGAGGTGCTGGGGGTTAGGACTTCAACCTATAAATTTGGGGAGAGCAAGATTCAGCCCATAACACAAACCATTCTTTCCCATTCTGGAAAACAGCAACAGTGGCAACAACAAAAACTTCCCTTCTAAAGAACTATTCCCTCAAAGTTCCATCTGTATCAGACATTTACTTCCCATCAAATATCCGGTGCTCCTTCACATTTACTGGCCCTCTTGCTGTAAGTCAGAGCCTTGGGACTAATTTTCAGTAGGCAGTATGCAGTTCTAATGGACCAGTAGGGGCTTGTACTATGAAAATGTGAATATAAAAAGGAAAAGTAATTTCCTTTTAGAGTCACGGTCTCATAAGACTGGCAACAAATGGATTATAATGTTCGTTTCACAAAAAGCGTTTTCTGTGATATTCTCAGTTGCATTTTGTTCTCATGCTGTCAGCATTCATCAATGGAGGCTATAAGAAATAGATTTATGAAGTCCATCATGACATTTCTGTAGGAAAGCTATTTAGTACATCTCCAAAAACCTTTCCTTCCCCAAGAGAAGCCCTTTTTACCTTTGTCAATGATAATCTTGTAATTGACATATTTGTTCGTTTGGTTTTGGTTTTTGGTTTTGCTTAAAGTCATATTTGGGATACAAGTTATATAATTAGAATGTAAGTTCAATAAGGGTAACAACTTGGGCTGTCTTAGTCATTCACTCATCCCCTATGCCTAATACTGGTGCGCAATAAGCATTTTTTAAATAAATGAATGAGCAGCTTTAAAGAGTTATATGGCCTATCTGCATTGTCATTTTTTTCTCCAGATCTTGACTTTCTATGTTTACTTGTATTTCCCTACATCTGATTATTTTTTATTTATCCTTATTGAAATAATTATTTCTGTATCAATCATTTTGGAGTGTACTTTCTCTAAATTATGAATGAACATACTGCAAAAGTTATGAAAATATCTTCAATAAACATTTAATTGAATGAATTATTTCAGTTGACCTATATTGTTTCCACAGGCTTGATACTTTTTGAATGGTAAAATGACAGGGACAGCCCTACCAAGAGACTTTCTGCACTCATTTTACATCAAGTCAGCAGTCATCACAGAATGGGTTAAGGCAGCAGATCTGAAAATATAGGTCAAGAGCCTCTGGTGTCCCCAAAATCTTTCGGGGGGGGGCGGTCTGTGAGGTCAAAACTATTTTTGAAAAAATACTAAGACATTATTTGTCTTTTTTGCACTTATTTTATGATGAGTGTATGGTGAAGTTTTCCAGAGACTACATAATGTGTGATAGCATAACAAATTGAATTAAGAAGCTAGCTACCTTCTATTAAGCCTGTTAAAAAGAAACCAAAACGGAGGGCACAGTTTGAATATACCTATAGGCCAAACACAGATAGTCATGTAACCAAAATTTAAAGACGTCTCAATTTCCCTATAACGCTGACTCTGACCTTAAACAAAACTTAAGCTTTCCTCATATCAGCATCACCTCAGTTTCCTAGCCAATCAAGTGAACATATACACAAACAAGTCAGATAATAAAATGCTATTACCCTAAAAAGAATGTAACTTTCTAGTTACTGATCACTATAAGAAACAATGTACTTCCTCATTCATGCCTTATAAATTTTATTTATAAACTTTTATTTACAAATTTTATAAAGTTTATTTAAACTTTATGAACTGAGCTGTAACTGCTGAAAGCCAACCTTTTACTACTCTTAGTTCTGAAGTCTCCCTGTTCATGAATAATTTGTTTCTCGATCAATAAAATATTTATATCAAGTAGAGTTCTCTGAATATTCTTTTGGCAAGCCAAATGTTAAAAAGATTTACAAAAACATGAAACAATGCCACTCTTCTATTTTTTTTGTTCTAGAAGGCCAGATAATTTTACCACAAATATGTATGTTAACAGGCATATACTGCAGTCATTTTCAATAATTATTTTATTTCTGTTTTAATTTTTAACATGGTAAATATTGTTATATAGGACCCACATACAAAAGCTCTTTGGGAGATCCTCAAAGTGTTTAAGACCACAAAATTTTCCTGAGACTAAAAAGTGAGAAACTCTAGGTTACTAGAAGGAGCTCCTTCCTCTATGTAGTAGGAGAACAAAACCAAAAACAAATGTTTTCTCTTTCATCCTCCTTTGGACAGCTAGTCCCAAGGAACACCTATGATGTCACAATTGGCACCATCTTAGAACACACATACACACACACAAACGCTCAATAGAATGAGAAGAATCTGAGTGATGGCTACACAGATAGACATATACAGATCTAGAGATGTAGCCCCAAAGTTTGTTTTCTCTTTTCACTTCCATCTGACATTTACTCCAAGTCCAAGCCAGAATTACCTTCCCTCAGTTCCCAGCTCCTGAGAAATTAGGATCTCTATCTGATTTTCTTAGCACAATTCCCCAATCAGAGAGATTTCTGTAATACTCAGTCGGTGACCCTTACATTTCTGATGGCACTGCCCACAGATCTTTTTACATGAGGCTATTACTCAGAGGTATGGCCTTGCTCTGGAATGACATATATATTTCATAGCAAGTGCCAACTCTGATATATTGTCAGCGGTTGGCTGGAACATTGTTTGAGAAGAAATCTGAGGCATTTCCAGGCTTAGCAAGACAAATGCCATCATTGATTAGTGGTCTGCCCTGGGTGCTAGAAGGAAGTGTTAGCTTGTGTGCTGTGTATTTGCTGACCCTATAAAATTGATTAGGATCGCTGTTGTCAAACAAATGTAGAGCAAGACAATAAATGTTTAGTCCACGTAAAAATTACACAGAAATATAGTTACTATGGTAAGTAATAACAGATATCAGCAATATCTCCCTCATAAACAAACTCGATCTGCTTAAAATATAAGCATATATTTTAAGATTCAGAGAAACAAATTCAATTAAAAGAGCATAAGAATTGCCTTAAAGGTTTGCATTCACATAACCTGTATATCTATATATCTGAAGACATTTTTACCTTTCACATGAGCTAGGATAGATGCCAATTACCCTTGATTTTGGCACTTTAGGAGCTTGGCCAGAACTTACTTTCAGAAACAATCTCCTCAGAATGGAATTTAGGAAGGTGAATTTTAGGGGTGCCAGCTGTGGCTCTTGACAACTTCCAGATGTTGTCACTGTTGCCGCTATAGTGTGGCATCTGCTGCAAGTCCGATTTCTTTACAACATGTCATCTTGTTGGTGTAATTAATAATTAACGCCTAGAGAAAGAAGAAGAGAAGGAAGAAATTGAGAGAGAAAAAGAAGCAAGAGAGAAAGAAGAAAGGAAACAGACAGAGAAAGAGAAATACTGTATGGTATCACTTATATGTGGAACCTAAAAAAGAACAAAAAAAATTTTTTTAACTCATAGATACAGATACCAAACAGATCAGTAGTTGCCAGAGGTGAAGTGTTGGGACTGGGTGAAATGGGTGAAAGTGGTCAAAAGGTACAAAAGAAGGAAAAAAAAGGAGAAGGAGAAGAAGGAAAGGAGGAGAAGAAGAAAAACACAGTTGTTCCTGGAGTTTTGAGCCAGTCTAACTTTTCCCTTGCTTGGCAGGAAGCACAGATACTATGTATTTCTTTAAAATGTGTTCCTATGACTATTAACTCTACCTACCACTGCCTTAGTACTGATACAAGCTGGCAGTATATCCCTTTAAATCATACGTTGTTGGTGAAACAGAAGAATTTGCAGCTCCTTTGAGAGCAAAGCCCAAGCACTGACAAGAGCACTAATTTGTTCCTTTGCGAATTTGCCTTTTTGTCATTTTGCCTGGGAGTTACACTGTGGAGAAGTGTACGCTGGAAAGAAAGTGACGCCTGGAGCTAATAAATCTGACTCTAAATACAGCATTGTGAAGGAATTGGGGGGGAAAAGCAAAACCAGAAAAGACTAATATAGTATTTGTTCCCTTGGAAACAAAAGAATACTTAGTGCTTTTGGAATAAATATATATATTTGCAGCACAATTTTCACAAAAGTGTGGCTCTAAAATGAAATTCTGCCAATATAATCACAAACAACACTAGTGAGGAATAAATAGGGGGCATAAATATACAGAGAATTTTATAGTTTACAAAATATTGACATGCATTTGACTCCATAGGTCAGACTACAAAGATTATGTACCAAAGATAAAGTGATGGGAACCAGAATCGATGCTGGTTATTGCTTTACTGATGAAGGTAAACGGTCAGAATGAGCAGAAACTTGCTCCCTCACCTCCCAACAAAACCTACAAATAACAAAAGGGAGTTTTAAACCTTATTTTGGAATAAAAAGGAAAAGAAAAATATACGAAAGCATGACATATTCTAAGATAAATAATTAAATAAATGGCTTTGCAGGATTTAAATTTTAAAAAATGATGATCAGTAGAAAACAGTATGAGTTCCTTAAGAGTAAATCTGGAAAAATTTACTCCTCCTAAGATTAATAAATTTGAATTATGAAATTCCATAAACAAGGTGGCATTCCATGATCTTCCCCTTAAACAAAAGAAGTATGGCATTTAGGACAATCATACCCAAAGGCTCATGTTAATCTCTTTTATAAAATAAATGAACCACACTGTTTGATGTTCCTAAAGTCCCCTCTGGCTCTAAAATTTTTAGAATCTAGGGTCCTATTGTATGAGTGTCACCAGTCATCACAGGTATATGTCCTTGATTCTCTCTTGATCAATTTTGTTATTAAGTTGAATAAAGACTTAATCATATTTATCAAATTTATAGATGACAAGTGATGGCAGAAATAATGATGTTGAATGACACAGATAATTTTTGGAATAGCCTTGACCATTTAGAACAGTTTGTTCTTCTTGGTATCCCCAGGGCATACCACAAAGCCTGGCATATAGTAGACCTCAAACACTATTTGTTGAAAGAATTAATGAATGAATGGGTCAAAAATAACAAGGTGAAAGTTATCAAATAAAATTAATTTGTTCAGGTACAGAATAGACTAAACCTGGTTTGATAGCAATTTAGATGAATACCAGTCAGATACAGTTCATTACCAGCTCAATTTAAGCCAAGAGTCCAATTAACAGAAGTATAATATCTAGGGAAATTAATCTCATTGTCATCACTCTAGTCAGACTATGTGTAAAATATTAAATTCCTTCTGGGCATCGCTTTCTAAAGTTGACATTGGCAAACTAGAATTTAACAAGAGAGGGTAGCCAGGATATTCAGAAGTCTGGAAATCTTGTCATGAGATATAATTGAATTATCTGAGATGTTTAACTTGGAAAAAGAAAACAGGAGGGACATGCTTTGAATATCTGGAGAGTTGTCATGGGAAAGATATATTAGAGTCATCCTGTGAATCACCCAAGGAAAGAATATGGAAGCTACAGAGAAATAGATCTTGCTTTAGTATAAGGAAGGAATTTCTCACAGATCTGTCCCAAACTGAATTACTCTACCCTGCAAAGAAGGGAACACTTCATCACTTCAAATGTTCAAGCAAAAAGTACATAATCTATCAGACTCACAAATTATTACTGTGGATGGATATTAGCATGGATGATCTGAAGAGCCTTTCCTGGCCTGATATCCTCTGATTCTGTGACCCCTGAGTGATTTGCTGCCTACCTCTTCAACGTCATCATAATCTCTCTTTTCATTGACTTACCTTCTTTTCATTTAATATCTGATAAGTTCTCTTTGTTCTTTCTCCCATCATTCTCATTTGCTCATGAAGTAGTCCTACAATCTGACTTCGATTGCAACCACTGAAGGGAAAAGAAGTGGCCTCTGAAAAGTCACAACCTCTTTACCTTAAAAGCCAATGGGGTTGCATTTATTTACATTCCCTTTGATCATGCAGAGGTATTGTTAACTGTTCGATCCCCTATACCTTCTCGCTTCCCTTATTTCTATCTCTTCAATTTCATCCTCTTGCTTACTGACCTTTTCCACCCATGTCTTCTTCCACCCATGAATCACAGTAGTTTCCCAAGGCATTGATGCTTTCTATGTACAAGATTATACTGCCATTTTTGATGATGAGGTTAAGGTAACTGTTATATCCCTAACTACAATAAGAATGTCAGCTATGTAATTAACACTGTCTATGTCTTTGTAATTTCTCTACAACAACAAATGAATACTGACTTGCTTGAAAGTACCCGTTTTACAGTTGTTTAGTTTTATTTTGCTGGTTAAGTTAGAGAAAGTTTATCTTGGAGGAATTTTACAGGATCACAGCTCATATCAAATCAGTGAAACCATCAATCCACATTACAGATATTAGAATATTTCATTAGCCTTTGAAATTAAGATGACTCTAAGGATGGTGTCACAATCATGTACCTAGTGTAGCCGAGAAGACCTTGAATCCTTCCCACATAATGTACACGTCAAAATCTGACTTAAGTTTGTAGACACAAATTGTTAGAAAATATTCTAGAAAATTGAAGCTCTATGTTTCAAGTCTACACAAAGATTGTTCTTAAAAGAAATCTCTCATCTCTTATTCAGTAGTCACTAGTGCCTACCATTATTCTATCAGGTAATGTATCAGATGTTGGCTAACACTGAAATAATTCCCATTCAAATTTTTATACCCCATTCAAAATAACGGAAGCTGTAGTTGGGATATATGGTTGCTAGGTGGAGGTGGTTGCTTTGAGTCTCATGAGCTTAGAGTCTGAACAAATCTGTGTCCTTACCAAAGGTCTAAACCAGAGCTGTCCAACAGAACTTTTGGTGAAGATAAAATTGGTTTTCTATACTGTCCCATAAGATGGCCATGAGCCATATGTGGCTATTGAGTGGCTTTTGTGACTAAAGAACTGACATTAAATGATACATATATTTTTAAAGACTTTATTTTTTAGAGCAGTTTTAGCTTCACAGCAAAACTGTGAGGAAAGTGCAGAAAGTTCCCATATACCCCGTTCCCCCACATACGTACAGCCTCTCCATTATCAACATCCCCCACCAGAGGGGCACATTTGTTACAACTGATACACTTACATTAACACGTCAGAAGAACCCAAAGTCCGTAGTTACATAATGGCTCACTCTTGGTGTTGTACATTCTACTGATGTGAACAAATGTGTAATGACAAGTATCCATCATTATAGTATCATACAGAGCATTCTCACCACCCTCAAAAGCCTCTGTGTTTTACCTTTTCATCCCTCTTCCCTTCCCAAACACTGGCAACCACTGATCTTTTTACTGCCTTCATAGTTTTGATTTTTCCATAATGTCATGTAGTTGGAATCATACAGTATGTAGACTTTTCAGATTGACTTCTTTCACTTAGTAATATGTGTTTGTTTTCTCCATGTCTTTTCATGACTTGATAACTCATTTCATTTTGGTGCTGAATAATATTCCATTGTCTGGATTTACCACAGTTCATTTATCCATTCACCCTTTGAAAGAAATCTTAGTTGCTTCCAAGTTTGGGCAATTATGAATAAAGATGCTATAAACGTCTGTGTGCAGGTTTTATGTGGACATAATTTTTCAGCTTCTTTAGGTAAATACCAAGGTGTGTGATTGCTAAATCATGTTAAGAGTAGGTTTAGTTTTGTAAGAAAGTGCCAAACTGTCTCCAAGGCAGCTGTACTATTTTGCATTCCCATCAACGAATGAGGATTCCTGTTGCTCCACATCCTAGTCAGCATTTGGTGTTGTCAGCGTTCCAGATTTTGGCCATTCTGATAGGTGTGTAGCGGTATCTGGGTGTTTAAATTTACGTTTCTTTGATGACATATGATATGAAGCAACTTTTCATATGCTGCTTTGTCATCTGTATATCTACTTTGGTGAGGTGTCTGTTAAAGCCTTTGGCCCATTTTTCCATCTGGTTGTTTATTTTCTTATTGTTGAATGTTAAGACTTCTTTCTATCTTTTGGAAAATAGTCTTTTATCGTATGTGTCTTTTGTAAATATTTACTCCCATCCTGTGGCTTGCCTTCTGTTCTCTTGATATGGACTTTTGCAGAGCAGTTTTAAATTTTAATGAAGTCCAGCTTATCAATTATTTCTTTTATGCATTGTGCCTTTGGTGTTGTATCTAAAAAGTTATTGACATACCAGAAGTCATCTAAATTTTCTCCTGTTATTTCCTAGGAGTTTTATAGTTGCATTCTACATTTAGGTCTGTGATCCATTTTCAGTTAATTTTTATGAAGAGTGTAAGGTCTATGTCTAGATTAATTTTTTTTGCATGTGAATGTCTAGTTGTTCCAGTACTATTTTTTGAAAAGACTGTATTTGCTCCATCATATTACATTTTGTTCCTTTGTGGAAGATTAGCTGACTATACTTATGTCGGTTTATTTCTGGGATCTCCATTCTGTTTCATTGATCTGTTTGTCTATTCTTTCACCAATGCCACACTGTCTTGATTACTGTAGCTTTGTAATAAGTCTTAAATTCAGGTAGTGTCAGTCCTTCAAATTTGTTTTTCTCCTTCAATACCATGTTGACTATTCTGGGTCTTTTGACTCTCCATATAAACTTCAGAAACAGCTTGTTGATACCCACAGTGTTACTTGCTGGGATTTTGATTGGGATTGCATTGCATCTACAGATCTAGTTGGGAAGAATTGACATCTTGATGATACTGAGTGTTCCTATCCACGAATATGGACTATCTCTCCCTTTATTTAGTTCTTCTTTGATTTCATTCATTAGAGTTTGTAGTTTTCCTCACGTAGATCTTATACATATTTTGTCAGATTTATACCTAAGTATTTCATTTGGGGGCTTGCTAATGAAAACGATATTGTGTTTTCAATTTCAAGTTCCATTTGTTCATTGCTGGTATAATCTTAATTTTAATTAACTTAAATTTAAATAGCTTCATCTGTCTGGTGGCTATCCTTTTAGTCAGCACAAGCCATCTCTACAAAGTACAATCATGAATTCTTCCTTTTTTAGGAATTATTCCCTTTTTAGGAATAAATGTAAATGTTACTACTGTACCAAAATGTAGTGCTGCACCGAAACATTTACACTGACTTACTCATTTAACATTTATGGAATATACCAGGCACTATGTACCAGTTGTCATCCTAAATGCTAAAGAGCATCTAGGAGCTCACTGAAGAGCCCAGACTACTGAGAGATGTAGTGAGTAAAAATTACAATATAATTTTGCTTGCTGCTAGAGACATCTGAATAGAGAATTGTGGGGACACAGCATATGAAACAATTGCAGGAATTTAAAAAGTTTCATTGAAGAGTTTTATTTAAGCTGGGACGTCATGGAAGAATAAGTTAAAAAATAAATGTGGGTAGAGGAGAGTGAAGAAGAGGACAGGCAATCCAGAAAAGACATGAAGTCCTGAAAAGGCTTGGTGTATGGAGGACACAGTGTGCTACTCCACATGTGGTATGCAGCCGCAGAGGATGCTGCTGGAAAGTAGACTCCATGCTGATCGTGAGTCTTACGTGATCAGTAAGAAGTCTGGATATCAAGTATTCACATAGTTCATTATACTTCCCCTATTGTTATAAATTTCATACTTTATATTAAATGCCTTTTTAAAAATCTGCTTCCTTAGATTTTCAAGTTGTTTATGGCAAGATCACGTCTGCCTTATCCACCACTGTACTCCATGGCATCTGGTAATCAATAAGTATTTGTTACATGAATGAATGTTTCTGCTTGTTCTGAAACTTGATGCCCTTTGGGACCACATCACCTACTCTATTCCAAGTTACCTCTTTAATGCCTGGTGTTCCACCTCTCAGTTTGCAACCACATTGCCCAACAGTTTGCCTGTTTGGTGGCAGTACTTAGTGACAGGTTTTATTACTGTTTTCTGCATTTTAAATAAAGCTGGGTACTTTACTAGACAAGAACATTTGTGGCATTGGCTTTGAGTGACCCAGAATGAGATACTGAGATGGGAAAGTAACTGAAATAACTCCCCTCCACCAACTCTATAGGGCATATAGTTAAAAGGAATTATATATGTATAGTATATACATTTTTTAAAAAATGAAGAGTGAGGTATAAAAGTAAAACGGATCAGGAAAGGTACTCCAGAGTAACTATCTACTTTTTACCGATTTCAATGTAGGGGAAAGCAAAACAAACGTGCTCCTTGTTTCTTCCATTCCATCCATAGCCATATACATTTATTACCTTATGTTTATATTTCTTCATTATTTGATGGAGCTAATCCTCCCCGTAAGAGAAATCGGAAAGGCTCTAGACTACATGAAAGCAGTTCCCAACATTTATGGTACCCAAATTATATTTGTGCAAAAAAAAAAGTAATTATCCAACAGGTTCAAAGCTTTGAGCCCAAGTAAAAATAAGCATGATTCCCTATACAAATGGGATTGCCCTTCCTTCATAGCTAGAGAAGAGGGGATGCTAACTGCAGGCCCCGGCACATCTCCTCCCCGCCACCCCTCCCAAAAATAAAACAAAGGGAGGGCAGAAAAAAAAAAGAAGAGTGGTTAATTTGATTATCACTGCGCCAAAAACATTAGGGATAATGCAAACAAAGACCTAAAGTAACACTTTATTAACTTGGCTTTCCTGCAACCCATCCGCGGCCGGGCAGAGACCTCGCGGCCTAGCTCTCAGCAGTCCCCGCCAGGCTTCCATAGCCGAGGACAAACCTCCTGCGCGGGGTAGGCGGGGCTGAGGTCTTTCGGGCCCCGCCCACGCCTGCGCCGGCCGCAAGCGTTTCGTAGCTGCGTCGGGGAGGAGTCTCTTGTCCCTCTTCGCGGCCCGTTCCGGCCCGGCTCCCGTGGCTTTTCGGCTGACGTGTCTCCTGTTGGTCGGCTGTTTGGCGAGTAGGGCCGAGATGGCGGAAGCTTGGGAAGAGATTAGGCGGTTGGCGGCTGACTTCCAGCGGGCGCAGTTCGCAGAGGCCACGCAGAGGTGCTTGACCCTCCCTCTTCATTGTGGAGTCCAAAATAGCCCCTGGGCGGCCACGCCAAGATGTGAGGCCGCAAACCCCAGGCCTTGGACCCCGGACCTTCCCAGCCGCTGTCAGCGTTCTCGCCCCCTCACCCGCTCCCAAAGCCTAGATTGCGGCTGCCAGTATAATTCCCGGCGCGGGGAGACCGAGAACATCCCCCCACCCTTTAAGCCCCAGCCAGGTGCAGGCGCGGCCTCCCCCCACGACAGCTGGGGCTGGTGACTTGGAGCTGTCTTAAGAACGTCTCTCTAACCCTTACTTAACCGTCAGCAAGTCATTGCCTGTTATACACTTCCTGACTTAGAGCTTGAAAGGAGAGGCTAACCCCAAAGTACAGTACTTTGCAAATAACTCTGTTGACCCCTTAAACATTTTGCCTTTTTATTCACCAGAACAGATGTCCTAGGCCAGAGCCAGGGTCTTATCTGTCATTTTTAGGGACTCCGGACACTGATATTTCCTACAAACCCACTAACCTTTGCGGGGGGGGGGGTGTCCTGAAAAGCACCCTAACTCTGCTTTTTACCATTACCGAGCACGTAAAAAGCTAGTAGAACCCTTTTTTATCCGTTGACTATTCCTTGTCTTGTTCCTTCTGGGGCTGAAGACTTTAATCCCTTGATGCTGTGTTTTGTATCAGTGCAAGCAAAACTAGGACACTTAACGTGTTTTCCTATCTCCTGCCTACAGATGAGTTGTATGAATGAGACAATAATGCATTCAATAAAAGAAAATTTTGTTTTTTTTTAACTGAAGCTAAAGTGAAAATTGAAATAAAAGTAGGGCAGTTTTTTCCCTTATGTAAATTACATGTCCTAATTTTTCAGATTTGAAGATTAGAAGCAGGCCTAGAAGAGAGAGCAAACTTGAAATCTGTAATAGAAAGATTTGTAACTATGAACTACATGATTTAAGTTCGTGTAAACCTGTTTACTCCCTAGAACTTTTTTTAATTTATTGAATTAGTATTATACTAATAAAAGATACAGATTTTGTAATATAGAACCTAATGACTACCCAAACCTTTTTAAAAGCCCATTTTCATACGTTTTCTTAATCATATTATGCACTGAATGTATCAAATGCATTTTTAAAAGTTAACTTTTGTTTCCCTCAGGTTGTCAGAGCGGAATTGCATTGAGATTGTGAATAAATTGATTGCTCAGAAACAGCTAGAAGTAGTTCACACACTTGATGGGAAGGAATATATTACTCCAGCCCAAATTAGTAAAGAAATGAGAGATGAGTTACATGTTCGAGGTGGTAAGTAATTCCTTAGTTTTTTTCTTCTGGTTCTTTGGAAGGGGGGAAGAACCCTTAAAACTATACATCATAAGTGATTTGGAGGTTATAGGACACCCTTTCAATTGTTAATATGGTAATCAGCCTTAATATTTTTAATAGGTTTAGGTAAACCTGATCGTATAATTTAAATGAAGTCAAATATTGTCACTTTAAAAATAGCATTTTTGGGCTTCCCTGGTGGCGCAGTGGTTGAGAGTCCGCCTGCCGATGCAGGGGATACGGTTTCATGCCCCGGTCCGGGAAGATCCCACATGCCGCGGAGCGGCTGGGCCCGTGAGCCATGGCCGCTGAGCCTGCACGTCCGGAGCCTGTGCTCCGCAATGCGAGAGGCCACAACAGTGAGAGGCCCGCGTACTGCAAAAAAAAAAAAAAAATCATTTTTTATTATTTTGAGTTATGTGTTCTGTATGTGAATTAATCAGCTGTTTCTTTTCACAGTTCATGAATTTATTGGGTGACTCAGGGGTGGATACTTAGCTGCCTCTTACCAGGTGATAATTATGAAGAGGAAATAGAGATTTTAAAGTATAGATTGTTGAAAATCAAGGTTGTACTACCATGCTCTTTTTTAAACTTTATTTGCAAATTAGGAATCGATGTAATAGCATGCTACATCTGTTTGTAGGAAATGCTATTACAAGCATACAAAAAAGTTTTTGTTTCCCTTGTCTTTTTGAAATTTGAACAAATTACTGAGCAAATTTGAACACTTTGATTAGATTAGATGCATCTGTGAAAACAACTCATTAGATGTCATTAGATATACCCTTGGTGTTTGTTTTTTATCTTCCTGCATAGTCCTAATAAAATATTAGCTATAATTTGGAATACTTAACAGATATTCTTTAGCTAATAGTGGTAACCTACCAGTTTCAAATAATTGAAAAAAGTTTACCTGAATTTAGTTGTCTGTATCTCTTTGGTCACAGTAGATAAAATTGCAAAGGGAGGTAAATAACCCCTGTATATCTGGCTAAACCGTGTATCAGCTGATTCTCTAATTGGCCTGATATGACAGATGGAACTTTGAAAATAAACTATTGTCTGTACCTTAAGTCATGAAAATTTATTCAGCTAATGGTTCGCGTTTGAAGACATTAATTACCGCAGCCCTATGTCCTTTGTAGAAGGACGTTGACAGTCCAAAACATAAATCTGTTGGAATTTACAGTTTTTGGCTGGTATGTACTTAACACATAATGTAAAATAAATGAATGTCTTTTCTTTAAAGGTCGAGTAAACATTGTTGATCTGCAACAGGTAAATTTCAACTTTATAATAGTTTTTACTTTGATTCCTCAACATTAATTTTTTTCAGTGCCCTAAGTATTCACTTGGTACTGGTATCATATTTTGTGTTTGTGAAGAAATAATTACATAACCCTCACTGACATATATTGAATCAGTTTAATAAGTTCTTCTTTCTCAGTTGACTTGCTTATTCTTTATTCTTTATGAAATAAACTCATAGTTGTCATTTTATGTAATTACAGAATTTATGTAATTTTGGGAGAAACATCACTGGTTTCCTGTTTGTTTTTAATATGTGGAAGTAAAAGAAATGTAGATATTTTTAGAAAATACAGGTATACATGTCATCAGTAAGGTACACTACAGAATATACAAGAAACTGGCAAATTTTGTGTGAAATGGTATATCTTTTATTTTAATTTTCATTTTATACTGGAGTATAGTTGATTTATAGTTTTTTTTTTCAGATTCTTTTCCTGTATAGGTTATTACAGAATACTGAGTACCATTCCCTGTGCTATACAGTAGATCCTTGTTGATTATCTATTTTATGTATAGTAATGTGTATATGTTAATCCCAAACTCCTAATTTATCCCTCCTCCTGACTTTTCCCCTTTGGTAACCATAAGTTTGTTTTCAAAGGCTCTGAGTCTGTTTCTGTTTTGTAAATAACTTCATTTGTATCATTTTTTTTTTAGATTCCTCATATAAGTGATATCATATGATATTGACTTTCTCTGTCTGACATACTCCACTTAATGTGATAATCTCTAGGTCTGTCCATGTTGCTGCAGATGGCATTATTTCATTCTTTTTTATGGCTGAGTACTATTCCATTGTATATATGTAGCACATCTTTATCCATTCCTCTGTTGATGGACATTTAGGTTGTTTCCAACCTAATTGGAAGCAATTTACCTATTGTACATAGTGCTGCAATGAACATTGCCGTGCATGTATCTTTTTGAAGTATAGTATTCTCTGGATGTATGCCTAGGAGTGGGATTGCTGGATCATATGGCAACTCTATTTTTAGTTTTTTAAGGAACCTCCGTACGGTTCTGCATAGTGGTTGTACCAATATACATTCCCACCAACAGTGTAGGAGGGCTCCCTTTTCTCCATAGCCTCTCCAGCATATATTGTTTGTAGACTTTTTGATGATGGCCATTCTGACCAGTGTTAGGTGATACCTGATTGTAGTTTTGATTTGCATTCTCTAATAATTAGTGATGTTGAGCATATTTTCCTGTTGTTTTGGCCACCTGTATGTTGATGGAGAAATGTCTGTTTAGATCTTCTGCCCATTTTTTGATTGGGTTGTTTTTTTGATATTGAGTTACATGAGCTGTTTGTATATTTTGGAGATTAATCCCTTGTCACCCACTTCGTTTGCAAATATTTTCTCCCATTCTGTCGATTGCCTTTTCATTTTGTTTATGGTTTCCTTTGCTGTGCAAAACTTTTAAGTTTAGTTAGGTGCCATATGTCTATTTTTGTTTTTATTTTCATTACTCTAGGAGGTAGATCCATAAAGATATTGCTGGGAGGGAGACGCAAGAGGGAGGGGATATGGGGATATATGTATATGTATAGCTGATTCACTTTGTTATACAGCAGAAACTAACACAACATTGTAAAGCAATTATACTCCAATAAAGATTTTAAAAGAAAATATTGCTGCGATTTACGTCAAAGAGTGTTCTGCCTATGTTTTCCTCTAAGAGTTTTATAGTATCCAGTCTTACATTGAGGTCTTTAATCCATTTTATGTTTATTTTTGTGTATGATGTTAGAGAGTGTTCTAATTTCATTCTTTTACATGTAGCTGTCCAGTTTTCCCAGCATCACTTACTGAAAAGATAGTCTTTTCTCCATTGTATATTCTTGCCTCCTTTGTCATAGGTGAATTGACCATAAGTGTGTGGGTTTATTTCTGGGCTTTCTGTACTATTCTGTTGATCTATATTTCTGTTTTTTGTGCCAGTGCCGTACTGTTTTGATGACTGTAACCTGTAGTATAGTCTGAAGTCAAGGAGCCTGATTCCTCCAGCACTCTTTTTCTTTCTCTGGATTGCTTTGGCTATTTGGAGTCTTTTGTATTTCCATACAAATTGTAAAACTTTTTGTTCTAGTTTTGTGAAAAATGCCATTGGTAATTTGATAGGAATTGCATTGAATTTGTAGATTGCCTTGGGTAGTACAGTCATTTTGACGATACTGATTCTTCCAATCCAAGAGCATGATATATCTTTCCATCTGTTTGTGTCATCTTTGATTTCTTTCATCAGTATCTTACAGTTTTCAGAGTACGGGTCTTTTGCCTCCTTAGGTAGGTTTATTCCTAGGTCTTTTATTCTTTTTGATGCAATGGTAAATGGGATTGTACCCTTAATTTCTCGTTCTGATCTTTCGTTGTCAGTGTATAGAAAAGCAAGAGATTTCTGTATGTTAATTTTGTATCCTGTGACTTTACCAATTTCCTTGATGAGCTTTACTTATCTGGTAGCATCTTTAGGATTTTCTGTGTATAGTGTCATTTCATCCGCAAACAGTGACAGTTTTACTTCCTTTCCAATTTGGATTCTTTTTATTTCTCTTTTTTCTCTGATTGCCATTGGCTAGGACTTCCAAAACGATGTTGAATAAAAGTGGCGAGAGTGGACATCCTTATCTTGTTTCTGATCTCAGAGGAAATGCTTTCAGCTTTTCCCCATTGAGTATGATGCTAGCTGTAGGTTTGTTGTATATGGCCTTTATTATGTTGAGGTGTGTTCCCTCTATGCCCAACTTTCTGGCAAGTTTTTATCATAGATGGGTGTTGAATTTTGTCAAAAGCTTTTTCTGCATCTGTTGAGATTATCATACTGTTTTTATTCTTCAGTTTGATCAGTATGTGTCTTGGCTTGTTCCTCCTTGGGTTTATCCTGTAAGGGACTCTGCGCTTCCTGGTCTTGAGTGAGTGTTTCCTTTCTCGTGTTAGGGGAGTTTTCGGCTGTTACTGCTTCAAATATTTTCTCATGCCCTTTCTCTCTCTCCTCCTTCTGGGACCCCTATAATGTGAATGTTGGCACTTTTAATGTTGTCCCAGAGGTGTCTTAGGTTGTCCTCATTTCTTTTGATTCTTTTTTCTTTATTCTGTTCCACAGCAGTGATTTCCACCAATCTATCTTCCAGCTCACTTATGTGTTCTTCTGCCTCATTTATTCTGCTGTTGATTCCTTCTAGTGTATTTTTCTTCACAGTTATTGTATTGTTCATCTCTGTTTGTTCTTTAAATCTTCTAGCTCTTGTTTAACATTTCTTGTATCTTCCCAGTCTGTGCCTTCATTCTTTTTCCGAGATCTTGGATCATCTTTGCTATCATTATTCTGAATTCTTTTTCAGGCAGATTGCCCATTTCCACTTCACTTAGTTGTCCTTCTGGGGCTTCATCTTATTCCTTTATCTGGAACATATTTCTCTACCATGTCATTTTATTTAACTTTCTGTGTTTGAGGTTTCCATTCCACAGGCTTCAGGATTGTAGTTCTCCTTGCTTCTGGTGTTTGCCTCCTGGTGGGTGAGGTTGGTTCAGGGGCTTGTGCAGTCTTCCTGGTGGGAGGGACTGGTGCCTGCCCCCTGGTGGGTGGAGCTGGGTCCTGCTCTTCTGGTGGACAGGGCCATGTCAAGGGGTGTGTCTAGAGGTGGTTGTGGGCTCAGGACGTTAGGTAGCCTTTCTGTTGATGAATGGGGCGTGGTCCCACCCTGTTGGTTGTTTGGCCTGAGGTGTCCCAACACTGGAGCCTGCAGGCTGTTGGGTGGGGCCAGATCTTGGTGCCAAAATGGTGACCTCCAAAAGAGCTCACGCTGAGAAGTATTCCCTGGGGCCTCTGCCACCAGTGTCCTTGTCCCCGCAGTGGGCCACAGCAGACCCCCACCTTCCTAGGAGACCCTCCAGGACCCTCAGGTAGGTCTGGCCCAGGCTACTGTGGAGTCACTGCTTTGCTCTGGATCCCAGTGCATATGAAACCTTGTGTGTGCCCTCCAAGTGTGGAGTCTCTATTTCCCCTAGTCCTGTGGAGCTCCTGCACTCAAGCCCACCGGCCTTCAAAGCCAAATGCTCTGGGGGCTCTTCCTCCTGATGCCAGACCCCTAGGCTGGGGAGCCTGACGTAGTGATCAGAACTCTCACTTCTGTGGGAGAAGCTCTAACAGAGGATCCAGTTTGTGGATTATTCACCTGGCGGGTACAGGGTTTGATTATATTGAGAAAGCGCCCCTCCTGGCATCTCCTTCTGGCTCCTTCTTTGTCTTTGGATGTGGAATACCCTTTTTGATAGATTCCAGTGTTTTTTGTTGATAGTCGTTCAGCAGTTAGTTGTGATTTTGGTGTTTTCTTGAGAAGAGGTGAGCTCACATCCTTCAACTCCACCACCTTGTTTCCCTACCTTCCAAAAATGAGCAGAACTGATGTCGTTAGGTTAGAGGACCTTGGTCCTTGTCTTTTTTGGAGAGAGAATTCCACTGTAAAGCAGGCACAGAGTTTATCGGAAGCACAGTATGTGCAAAGAGAACAAAGAAGCAATTTATTTAGAGCAAAGCAGAAATACACACCCAGAGAAGAGTGTGGACGTTCTCCCTGATGAGGAGCACACCAGAGAGGTGATTTAAATCACTTATATGGAGGCAGTTTTTCCGGGCCTTTGGCCAGTCATCTTGCTTCGTTTCCCACCTCTGACCAGACCCAGGGCCCTTCCTGATATGCGTGTGCATCTTATTGCCAAGGTGGATTCCAGCACAGAGGCCTATGGAAGATTGACAGCACCTTTTATGGGGCAGCACCCCTTCCTTTTTGACCCCCAAGGAGTCTTTCTGCACATGTGCAGTCAGGGAGGTTTCCTTGACCTCAGGAGTGATAGATGCAGTCATCTTATCTAATTACTTCAGCAGAGCTCAGCTCCTGCCATTAACTTTGTCCTTGAAGTGTCTAGGGCATACAAACCTCCAATTACTCTGCCTGACAAACTCTAGCTGTTCAGCCCAGGGGCCTGTCTACCTTCTACCTCAAATCCCCCCGAGAGATGTGAACCCCAAGAAATCTTTATTGGGAGGATGAACAGCAACAGTCTTTCCTCTATAGATTCTTTAGGCTGGCAAGGGGCTCATAGACCCTACCTACTTGGGGTCATGGAGCCCTCACCAGGTCTCATTAAGGGGCCCCAGGGTGACTTCTGTTATTATTCTGGCAAGATCCGTTTCAAGGAATGGCTGGAATCTCTGGATCACCATCATCTTGTCTGGGAAACTGTTGCAGAGAACAAACTGAAGAAGTAGATTAAAAGAAGGCAAGGGCCAAAGATCAGTAAAAGAATTATTGTAACCAGAGGCCCAAGCAGGAGTAAGAACCAGGTTACATTTGGTAACAGTTTTGGTACGGGTCCAGATAGAGTCAGTACTTGGCTTATCCTGTCCAAAGAATGGAACCATTTGGCCTGGTCATATATTTTTGATGTCCTTTTCTGTTAACCCAGTGTGATTGTTGTAGGTGTTACAGTCCCAGTTAGAAGGAGTTGGAGGATTGACAACCTGAACATTAATAGACAAAACAGATCTCATTTTTTTTTTCTGGGAGAATAAGCCTGAGACCCAATATGGACCTGGTGCTTCGGGGAGACTTGTAGTCACGTAGCCAGTTGTCTAGTTTTATCTAAGTAGGTTTTAACCTTTGATGTGGTATTAAAACATAAATAACAGGAGCTGTTGGTCACTACACATGTCCCTTCTTTCTGTTAATGTATGATCTAAAGCAATTTTATTATTTAAAAATGTAGTAGTTACAAAAGGAGACCTTGAAAACATAAGGTTGTAGCTACCAGCTGTCAGCTGGTATTGTCCTGAGAACGGCCGGTGGCGTCAAATTTGACACAGCTCATAAAACTTAAGTTCTCAGCAATACAAAGTCTTTTCTGAAATCACGCCCATAGTGTCACCTAGTATTACCTTGGATGGCTGAACTACAGCTCCTTCATTTTGACGTTTAATTGTAATTTTTCCCTTAATAGCCAAAGCAGATGTCACCGTTAATGATTTTAGTGTTTTTCTAGGTATGAGAAGAGGCAAGAATTAGGGATCAAAAAAATCCTTACCTGAAAATATCTAACTATTTGAAGGCCTGTTCTGTCACTTTTTCCCAGAGCACAGAGTGCCTCATTTCTGATTTCCATTCCGAACTCTTTTCATGGGATGTTGAAGGTTAGCAGCTGAAGCAACTCATGATTTAATCCTTGTAGAGGTAGATGGCGAGTGCCAGTTTCCAGTTGGCAGGGCCCTTTATGATCATAAATTTGGACATGGTTTGGGCGGCATTTTATGACCATTTTGTACCATGGCTCTAGGAATGTTCATTCCCAGGTCTGGTGAAGATTTTGCTGACAGGCCACTCACTGTGCTATTTATTACTGGACGAGGCCTTGTTATCAGTAGCCAAAAGTCTCTGGACCACCTGTCTTACTAGTCTCTTATGATCCAGGAAAATATTCCCTTTTGTTGCTTCCTCCCATATCTAGAGTTACACTAACAGTCATTGATTTCGTATGAGACTATATATATCATCATTTTATCAGAGATCAGTCATACATTTGGTAATGTAAGAAATAACAATTTTGTAAAATAGGCAATAAAAAATAATATAGCAGTATTAGTAAGGTCAGAAGTAAGGGTTTAAGTCAAGAACTTACATTAGGTGCAGCCTAGTATACCCCCAAGTTGTCTGTCTTAGTCTGTTTTGTACCACTTCGTATCTTTAAGGGAAATTATATACATTGGCATTGTCCATAAGACGTTCAGCCTAATTTCCTAATGTTACTAGGCTGGTTATCCTTAGTATAGTCTAATTGTTCCTTTAAACTTAAATGATCATAGCCTGGTGTTAATCTCCAGGTTGTAGATCATGGAGTATGTGATCTTTATCCAAAGGTTGATTATGAAGTTAGGCTTCAGAAAGAAACTTAGAATGTCCCTTTAATAATTTAATTAAATTTTGTAACAATATAATGTTAACAGCAAGGAACTATCTGGGAAGTGAGTCTTAGTAGACACAGGCCTTAATTAACAAAACTAGAATTTAGTATTTAGTGAAACATAATCCTTTTTCTAAAATTGTCCTCATTTCCACCAAACACAGCCGAGATCAATTTGTTTTCAAAATAAGTTTGGTCCATTGACCGCATAGGCTCCTCCATACTGACTCTGGTGTAACTCCTCAGAAGGAGTCTCAGACTAAATTCCCAAAAGGCCTCTCAAGGCCAAGAAAGCCATGCCAAAGGCCTGCCATCAGATTTTGCTTAGGTGGATTTCTGTCTTCTAGAGGTCCCTAAAGTATTTTGAGATTCCTTTACATGTCAGGAGGCAGTCTTTTTTTATTTATCTGATAAGGCTGTTCATAACCCAAGGATCTCCAATTTCTGGAGGGACCAGGCAAAGAGAAAAATGTTTTAATTTTATCCTCAGGTGTAAATTACCAAATTGTTGTAAGCCATAAGTAGCTTGAGGAGAAGGGCTTTTCTGTATCTGAAAAACAAAGGTTAGAAATTGGTAATATGTCAAAGTCATATTTAATGTAATTTAATCCCATGTAATTAAATTAAGAGTTAACTTCAGGCTTTCTCCTGGGCGTATTTTTGTTCTCTCAGGATCAGAATTCTGAAAAAAAGTATTTTAACAAGCTAGCTTTCTCTAATTGCATATGCAGAAAGAACCAGTTTTGCAATTTCAAAAGGGTTTTATCTTAACCAGTTTTTTCTGGAGTCTAAAGAGTATTGTGGCCACACGGTGTCAAAAAAAAACCCCATCTTTTTCTGTATTCATAGTTTCATAGCTAGAATTTAGACCAAAGAGTGCTCAAATTGGCCCTAATGACAGAGGCAGACTGGCTGATACATTGTTGTCCCAGGGATACCTTCCATGGTGTTTATGACTAAAAGTGGACAGAAAGAACAAAAATAACTTACTGCCCTGGGAGCGTTTCTGAGGGGTGGTTTTTTTTGGTTTAGGAGGAGATCCTCCCATGTTAAATAACCTGCAACTGAGAACAGTGCTCCTAGAAATGAAGTCCAGCATCCTGGAAACATTACTAGGAGGCACCTGGAGGAGATTCAGAGTGTCCTCTGAATGTCTTTCGATCTTAATGCTGATGGACTTTGGAGCATCCTCTACTCCCCCACTGATTTCTAACCAGACGTCTCTGGTCAGCTTTGGTTTCTTGCACAGGGTGCCCTCCCTTCTTACCTGGGGTGGACATTTGAACCAGTGCAGAGTGGTTGCCGGTTTTCCCTTAAGCTTTATAGACATCAGATCTCCCCTCTGTCCTATAACAAGATTTCCTACTGGGATGTACTCCTCGGGGTTAAGCATTTGTGAAATTTATGACATTATCTCCTGGGAATTGGCCAGCCCAATAGGCTGTCCATAGCAGTGTAAGGGCTGCCAAAGCTTGAGGGGTGGGGGGGTCCGAGAGGTAAAAGGAGGAACTCTTGGAAGAATTGGAGTTGGGAAACATAATTATTTCCAAAGTCATATGCCCTGGTGTTTTTTGTAACTAAGACCTCAGGGAGCCTGTGCGCTCAGCCTGACAAACACAGCATTGACAGTTTAGAAATAAAAAGCAAAAGATCTTCTCCCAGGAGGGTGTGAAAATATGTAGTGAAAAACAGAGCCTTATGTGCAAGAAAAGTAGGAAAGAAAGGTGCAGGCCAAAGGAGAAGCTAAGGAAGATAGTGCGAGCAGAGGTCTCTAGCCATAGTTGAGCAAGACCTGCAAGTTACCTTGGAAGCAATCCAAGTCATGGCGCCAGATGACGTCGGCAGGTGAGAGGACCTTGGTCCTTGTCTTCTTGGGAGAAAGAATTCACAAAAAGACATTGTAAAGCAGGCACAAGATTTATTGGAAGCACAGTATGTGCAAAGAGAACAAAGAACCAGTTTATTTAGAGCAAAGCAAAAATACACACCCAGAGAAGAGTGCAGGCATCCTCCCTAATGAGGAGCACACCAGAGAGGTGATTTAAATCACTTATATGGAGGAAGTTTTTCCAAGTGTTTGTTTTTCTCTGGCCAGTCATCTTGCTTCGTTTCCAACCTCTGACCTGACCCAGGGTGCTTCTCCATATGCGTGTGCATCTTTTTGCCAAGATGGATTCCAACACAGCAGCCTATGGGACATTGACAGCACCTATTATGGGGTAGCGCGCCTCCCTTTTTGACCCCCAAGGAGTCTTTCTGCACATGTGCAGTCAGGGAGGTCTCCTCGACCTCAGGAGTGATAGATGTGGTCATCTTATCTCTTTATTCTGGCAGAGCTCAGCTCCTGCCATTAGCTTTGTCCTTGAAGTGTCTAGGGAACACAAAGCTCCAATTTACTCTGCCTGACAGACTTTAGCTGTTCAGCCCAGGGGCCCATCTACATCTACCTCCCAGCTCAGAACCACCAGCCAGGATCTGCCGAGAAGCCTTGTTCACGAAGCCGACAGCAGGTTTGGCTGACGTCTTAGCAAGCCTGAGAACCTCAGCAGGGGCTGAGGTGCATGGGCCAACTTGATCCCCTGAATTTTGGCCTGCAGAGCCTCTCCTGAGCGAGAGAGCCAGGGCTGGGTTGATCGTTGGGCCAAGTGGCTGCCTGTGGGGCGGCAGTCTGGCAACTGCTCCAAGGCAATGGGTGGTTTGGGTCGCAGACTCACCAACTCACTGTGTGATCTCTGGCGGGTTGGGACTTGCCTGTTGCGCCCCACCAGACTTCCCAGGCTCCAGGAGGGACTCTGGAGGAGAAAAGACCCCTGAAATGCTGTAACTTCTTAATACGAACTTTCTTAGCAAGTGGAAATGTACTTGTTCAGAAATGAAAATAAATAAGCAACAAGCCTCTAATTTTTTATTTGAGACTCGTTATAATATTTCATATCAATTTGAAATTCACCTAAGGATAAGTAAGTTTTTTTTTAAGTTCTAAATATGTAATTTCAGACTTAAACAGCATGAACTTATCACTAATAGAATTTGTACTTATTTTCCAGGCGATTAATGTGGATCTGACTCATATTGAAAATAGAATTGGTGACATTGTTAAATCAGAAAAACATGTTCAGCTAGTGTTGGGACAACTGATAGATGAGTATGTACGATATTTAAGGACACTTTTTTGTTTTCTTTTTTGTAAGTAAATTTATACTTAAATTTAGAACAGTTGTGGCCACTTCAGCATTTTGTTTAGAACGCTTAGTGCTCATTTTCATTGTAAGGATCATTGTACTTAAAAAATAAGTGCTTACTTGTGTGGAGTACTTGGAAATAATATAACTTTTATTTTTTTCTATTGTTTTAAAGCGACACAAAACATAATTTTTATCATCTTTCCTGTATGAGTTTAACTCTGACAGCAGAATTGTTCCAAAAATATTAATGAAAATGATTGCAGAATTTTAATTGTTGAAAACAATTTCAGCATTTATTATTTGATTAACCTTACATTTAGTTACATTGATAAGAACATTTTCAGAATATGAGTAATGAATGGTGTTTACCTAAACATATTCATTACTTTTGAGGCATACCTTATTGCAACAGGAATTAGACATAATAGAGGAAAATTATTATTCCTAATTGGGTTTTTCCTTTTTTTTTTTAAACTATTAGGAACTATTTGGATCGGTTAGCAGAAGAGGTAAATGATAAATTACAGGAAAGTGGTCAGGTAACCATATCCGAACTGTGTAAAACCTATGATCTTCCCGGAAACTTTCTGACACAGGTATTTTTTTCTTAATACTATAATATGTCTTTTCAGATAAATAAAAGAATTTTAATGGGAGGGAAGAAACTATACCTTCTTACCATTAATTGATTTTTTGCAAGTGTTTTGACTACTGATGTTCTAACAATATATTTGGGGAATACTTAAACATTGATGGCTCTGATGAGATTGTTTAGACGTGATTGTAATCTTCCTGAACCCAGAGACACCCTAAACTTAAGTAGACTTAAGTTCTAGGCCTGCTTTGATGCAGTAGCAGGTATACCATAAGCATATAGGTTTATTTAACGTTCTGATAACAACTGTACAGAAACTTTAACCAGGGTATCATCAGTTCTGATTGCCTAGTTATATTTTAAGAAATATTTTAAGAAATAACTGATGAAGACTATAATTTAGAAGGGGTGCTACTGGCATCTTGTGTGGTAAAGGTCAAGGCTGATGCTAAACATCCTGCAGTGCACAGAACATCCCTTCCCAACAAAGAATTTTCTTGCCCAAAATGTAAGTAGTACCAACATCTTTTGATGTCACCTTTTTTCCTCTAAACTGTCAGTGTGACAGGAAGAAGAACCAAGGAATCACTTATATTCTCTTCATTTTTGGTACTTGTGTCAATACTCAAATCAGATATCTTGATTTATAGTGTAATAACAATGCTACCTGAAAATAGAGGCTAGTTCCCTGTTTGTTGTTTCTTTTTTCTTAAAATGGTTTGACATTTTAGAATTATAGAAGTCCATTTGGTACAGTGGAAAGTGCATGGGCTTTGGAGTTAAACAGACCTTGATTTGAATTCTGGCTATGCCACTGCTTAGTTATTCAGTGTCAGGAAAATTATTTCATGTCTTTTGTGCTTCCAGTTACATATCTGAAAATGGGAATAATTGTCTCTTTCATAGATCTCAGTGAGGTTATATTCATGATATATCTACTGAAATGGCTGGCACAGTGAAAGTACTCAATAAATGATGGTTTTGTTTTGTATTTACTGCAACAAATAAGGGAAAAGCCAAATCTCTTTTTAGGTATACTTTAACTTACCAAACCATAATTGCATGAGATTAATTTATAATAAAACAGATTTACTCATTCATTTTAGCTGAGTGATTTCTCCTAATTGCATCTAAAATACCATTTAGGACATAGATCTGTTTTACAAAGCATTTCAGGAGCCTAAGCTCCTGAGCAAATGTATGTAAATCACAGAAGATAAAATCGGCAAATATATGTAAATCACAGAAGGTAAAAAAAAAAAATTTTTAGACACTTAAATAAAAGTATCAGAACAGATTCAAATGATTTCTTATAAAATTGTGCTACTGATACATTTTAGAAATATATATAGTTTCTTAATATTTTTCAGTTTTAATTTTTCTCAGTTTCACAGGCAGTATTCTAAAAGCTCATTAAGAAGTTGTTTGGAAAGCATTTTTCTGTACCATAAAAGTATCAGCCAGCTGACTTGAGTAGATTTAACTTGTCCTGGGAAGGCAAATATGTCCAGGCTTATTTTATATGTACCTGATCCCAGTCATAGTGTAGCTGTGGAAAAATACTCTCTTGAGATTACCAAGAAATCAGGTTGTCTGTCAGTATAGATTTCTGGACACAGTTTGTTAATATTTGCATCACAGAAGATAACTTTTCAGGTCTTATGTTTCCCTAGGTTGCAGAATCTTGGAATAATATTTATATTTCTCTCTGTTAGTGTTAGAAGGTCCATATAGGATCCTCTCCAAGACCCATGTATATGTCTTGGCTGTCTATGTGTCAGACTGCCTGTATCTAGAAAATTGGTTAATCAATCTCTTTTATTTTACCATAGAAATAGGCCTTATTTTAGCATGTAGCTGAGCCTTTTAACATTCAGCTATTTGATTCATTCGATTCTTGTCTCTGCCATAAGATTATGAAGTTTCCTAGATCCTAAGTCTTCATTTTACCTTATATATCTTGTTAATTCATGCTTGCTGAAATTATTCAGTCATATGATTAATACAGCATCAGCATGCAACATGACGCTAGTAAGACTGTACAAATGTAAATGTGTAATTCTGTTCTTTCAAATTAATAAGAATTTTCATCCATCTTTACCCTCAGGCGCTAACTCAGCGACTAGGTAGAATTATTAATGGACACATTGATCTTGATAACAGAGGAGTAATATTTACTGAAGCTTTTGTAGCTAGACATAAAGCACGCATCCGTGGGTTGTTCAGTGCTATTACCCGGTAAGCATATTTTAAATTATGTATATTTTTACATTTGTTTGATTATTGTTTGCTTTTTTGTTGTTTTAAAGCAGAATCTCATTCAGGCCCCTAGTTTATTGAATAGACAGAGGGCAGCTTCTGTGAAATAAGAATGGGGATTCCAGAGCCCTAGAATGTGGCCACACTCTCTCCAACGCACATCTCCTTTACTCGCCTACCTTCACCATCCTTATGACCCCAGATGTACTTCTGCAGAACACCCAGATCATATATAAAGTCACCCTGGGATCATGGAAAGAGGATGCGGTCAGAAGTCCTTGGGTCATATCCCTATCACATAGTAACCTTGTGACCTTGAGTAGATAAGTCAGTCAGTCACCTAACTTCTTTGGGCCACAGACGGGGCTGGATGACTTTAGAACTTTTTTTTTTTTACTAAATAACATTCTAGAATTCTAATGAATAACAATTTTACTTTCAAAATCACTTGAACTTAATGTTTGGGCCCTGTGTAACAAACTCCAGTGTGGAATTAAGAAAAACTACATTCTCAATTCTCTTTTCTCCTGTGTCATTTAGTTTATCTCAGTGGTTTTTGGGTCCCACCAGCATTTAAATGTCCAGATTTCTCCATTTTAAAACAATCAAACCTCTCTCAACCCCATCCACTCCCTTTACCATCTTGTTTATTCCTTTCCTTAAAGTGAACCTTCTCGAATTGATGTCTACAGTTACTATCTCAGTTTTCTTACCTTTAGTCACTTCTCAACTCACCCACCTGGCTTCTACAACTTACGTAGCAATGATGTCAGTATCATTAAATTTAATGGGTATTTCCTGTCCTTGTTTTACTTTATAGCACCATTTAACCCCAATTACGGCTTCCTTCTTGAAATGTTCTCATCTCTCTTTTTTTTTTTTCTTTCTTAACACTGTACTTTCCTGGTTTCTTTTTACCTCTTTTGGCTGTACCTTATTAGGCTGTACCTTTTCTGGCTCTTCCTTCTTTCACGAGCCTTGAAAGTTTTGTTTCAGGCCATCTTTTCTTCTCAGTCCTGTACTGTCTGCCTAGGTGCTTTTACCTTTCTTCTAAGTTTCAGACTCATACTATCTGTACAGCATCTCTGTTGAAGTGTTTTATTAAAAAGTGCCTCAAATTCAGCATATTTAAAATAACTCACTACTGTCCCACTTTCCACCTCTTCTGAATTTATTCTTCCACTGGTGTTTCCATTACCAGTAAATATCATCATCAGGTTGGTTTTGCCAGAAAACTGGGAGTCCTCCTTTATGCCATCCTTTCTCTTACCTCCCTTTCCATAACACAACATCTTTTGAATTCATATTTTAAATATTTATGTAATCTTTACTTCTCTGACATCACCATTCTTACCACTTCAGTCCATTTTTTACCTAGACTGTTTCAGGAGCTCTCTAACAAGTCCCCCTTCTTTTACTCTTATTACTTTTCAGGACATTTTTTCGTGGCAGCCACAGTGATTTCTTTTTGTCATTCAGCAAATCAAAAGCACTCATTGAACACCTAATACATTCAGGGCCCTGGTGGAACAAAAGACTAAAAGGATAGAAGAGAGAGCTTGCAATCTAATGCAACAGTTTTCTTTCTCTCTTTCTTCCTTTTTTTATCTCACACTTACAGAAAAGTTGCTAGAGAACCTTTTTGTTTTTTAATTCTGTCACATTTGAGAGAAAGTGGCTGACATGATGTCCCATAATCACACTTTAGTCTGTATTTGTATTTCCTACAAACAAGGGCAACGTCCTATAGAACTACAATACAAACATCAAAATCAGAAAATTGACCATGATCCATTACTACTATCCAGTCCTTGGATCCCATTCATGTTTTACCAGTTGTTCCAATAATATTCTTTATACAAAAAGGATCCAGTTCAGAATCACATAGTGCATTTAATTGTCATGTCATGTCTCCTTAGTCACTGGAACACTTACCTTACTTTCATGACCTTGACACTTGAAGATCACAGGCCAGTTATTTCATAGAATATTCAGTCTTTTCTTTCTGCTACTTTGTCATATTTATATTCAGGTTATGCCTCTTTGGCAGGAATATCACAAAAGTGATTATATGTTCTTGTCATTGAACCCTATCAGGTGGCATACAATTTAGATTTTTCCAGTTACTGATGAGGTGCACTGTGACTTCTTAATAAGGAGATGTCTGCTAGGCTTCTCATAAAGATTCTTGTTTCCCTTTATAATTAAGTATTTATGGGGAGGGCAGTTTGAGATCATGTGAGTTACCCTGTTTTTCATCAAATTTTCAGTTTATTCATTTATTAAATCACTGTGGACTTATGGTTTTCTATATTATTCATTAGATTATAATCTATTGTTACCATTATTTAGATTTTCAAATTGGCTCTGATTTAGCTAGTGGAAGGCCTTTCAGGCTGGCTTCTGTGTCCTTTTGACGTGTCCCCATCATTCTTCCAACACTTCTTTCTGGCGCAACAAGAAGTTCCAGGCTCAGTTCATACTTTACCTGTTCCAACCTTGGAATCAGCCATTTCTCCAACGAGCCCTGGTTCCTTTTAGTAGAGTATAGTATTTAGAAACCAAGATCTGGACACTAGATTGTTTATTGCTGTTTGGTTGTTCCTACTCCCAAGCCCTCTCAGCAGACAAGCTAAGGTATACACGTTACACAATTGTATACACCCCCCTATATATCTATATTTTTGTATTTTTGTGTATCAGGAACCATGAGTTCACACTGATACCTTCAACACTCTAAGTCTTGTTCTAGTTTTCTCCTTTTCCATAATTGTAACTCCCTTCTCTGTCCATGAGAAACCTAGCTCCCATTATCCTTAATGTATTTACTTATTTGATTAATTCCCCTTTATGTGACTGATCTCCCATTTGCTGCTACAGCTCTCTTCCCTATGTGGATGTCTGCTTTACATAGGCTCTGACAGATTCCACCAGATCACCCTTCTAACACAAGAACAGTAGTTTTTTCCAGGAGAGGAACTGAGTAGCTGAGTGATAGGAATGGAGGGGGACTCCGTTTTGTAACTTTTTTGTACCCTGAACATTTATCACTTAGTCAAAAAAACAAAAAAAAAAACTAAAAGTGTATTTTTCCTATTAACAAATATTTATCCTTTTTCTTTGACTAGTTTTTGTGGTGAGTGTAGTTATCATCTGGTTCAGCAAATAATATTTTCCTGACTCATAGTAGCCCTGAGTTTCTCTGTATGGAGGTATTATCAAACCATGAGAGCAAAAACAAATTTTGAGCCACAAAAGATGTTGCTAGGCTGTGTGGCTTCTAGTTAGTACCATTTAAGGTAATGTATCTTCATATTTGCCTCTTAAATACAAGGAACCAACTCAGTTTTCTGGTCTAACTTCAGAGAGAAGACCTGCATCTCTGACTGAAAAGGGTTTATGTTTATTGTTACTATACGTAGCCAGAAAGAAGAGCAGGAAGTAGTTAGTGAGAAGAATACTAAGCTACATTGTATTCCAGATTGAAATAATTCAGTAGCTAAGTTTCATTGTACAAAAAAAGCTAGAAATTTTGTGCAATCCAATTAAACTTTTATTGAACACCTACAGTAAGTTATGCACCCAGCAGTTTTAAGATAAAGTTCTTCAAGATGCCCTCTGCATTTTTGTAGGAATGTGTTCAGGTAGAAAGGAACAGAAAACAAAAAACATGAGAAGGTTGTAATAAGATAAACAGGAGAGCAAACTTCACGTAATTGGACCTAATTGGTCCGGGGGGGGGCGGGCTTTAGATAATTCAACTGAAAATTTTAGGTAAAATAATTTAATACAAACCAAATTGATCTATATAGGAATTTGGTAAAAATAATAGTTTAGTCAAAAATCCCCAAACACAGCGGTTTTAAGTATTAATTCATATTTAGACAACTGTTTCTGCTTTCCCAGGTTTGTCATAGGGAAAATTTATAACATTTCAAATAATCAACAAGAGAGAATCAAGTAGTTGGAATAACTTAAAAGTCTTTTAGTTATATGTGTAAGAATAAAAACACAGACTAAACCTAAACCAGAGAACTGGTATAATTGGCTTAAAATGAATAGGGATGAAAAAATTGGAGTCAGAAAAAAGTCTAGACCTTTTTTTTCAATAGTTTCCTTTACTTAAAATAAATTGTAATTATTATAAAAGAAAAGCATTCACAGGGATCTATCCAAAAGAAATGAAAACATATCTCTGCACAAAGGCATGAAACAAATCTTCATAGCAGCATTATTCATAATAGCCCCAAACTGGAAATAATCCAGGTGTCCATCAACTGACAAATGGATACAAACAACAAAATATGGTATATCCATACACCAGTATGCTATTCAGCAACAAAAAGGAGTGAATACTGATCTGTGCTTTATTATGCATGAACCTCAAAGACATGCGAAGTAAAAGAAGCTGGATACAAGAGACCACATACTGATTCCATTTATAAGAAATCTCTAGAAAAGCACATTTGTAGAGGCAGAAAGCAGATCAGTGGTTCTCTAGGTCTACGGGTGGCAACAGGAATTAACTGCAAATATCTGGGAAGGAACTTTTTGGGTGATGGAAACCTTCTAAAACTGGATTGTGGTGTTGGTTGCTCAGTTCTGTTAATTTATTGAGATTGTTGAATTGTATACTTAGAATTGGTTAGATTTATATGTAAATTTTGTATATCTCATTAAAGCTGTTCAAAAAAAAAGAAATGGGGCTTCCCTGGTGGCACAGTGGTTGAGAGTCCGCCTGCCAATGCAGGGGACACGGGTTCGTGCCCCGGTCCAGGAAGAGCCCACATGCCGCGGAGCGGCTGGGCCCATGAGCCATGGCCACTGAGCCTGCGTGTCCAGAGCCTGTGCTCCGCAACAGGAGAGGCCACAACAGTGAGAGGCCTGCGTACCGCAAAAACAAAACAAACAAACAAACAAAGAAATGTATAATCATTATAGAAAAGACTGATAAGCAAAAGAGAGAAATTAAAGTGGATTTCTCCCAGTCATACACCCTAACTGGAATACAGCATTCAGTTTCCTTTCAGTATGTTCGTGATCTCATTTTTCTTCAGAAATGGAATCATATAACATTCACTGACTTCCCAGGTGAGGGGAGCCTCACAGACAGAAAAAATAGAATGGACAAGAAATTAACATACAATAAAGGGCAAGACAGATAGTCAAGAGTCACCAAATTTGAGGTGAAATTTTGGTGGGAAAGCAAATTGATCACAGAATGGGAGGACAGATCAATTACCTGGTATTTCAATAGCATAATTCTGCTTAAGGATGTAAAATTTGGTGCAGTTTTTTTTTTTTTTTTTAGTTGATTTACAGTGTTGTGTTGCTTTCTGGTGTTCAGCAAGCAATTCAGTTATATATGTGTATATATACTTTTCTTCATGTTCTTTTCCATTATACTTTATTACAGGATACTGAATATAGTTCCCTGTACTATACAGTAGGACCTTCTTGTTTATCTATTTTATATATAGTAGTTTGTATCTGCTAATCCCAAACTTCTGATTTATCCCTCCCCCACCCCTTTTCCCCTTTGATAACCATAAGTTTTCTATGTCTGAGTCTGTTTCTGTTTTGTAAATAAGATCATTTGTATCATAGTTTAGATTCCATATGTAAGTGATGTCATATGGCATTTGTCTTTCTCTGACTTCACTTTGTATGATAATCTCTAGGTCCATCCATGTTGCTGCAAATGGCAACATTTGATTCTTTTTTATGGCTGAGTAATATTCTATTGTGTGTGTGTATATATATATCACATCTTCTTTATCCATTCATCTGTTGATGGACACTTAGGTTGCTTTCACATCTTGGCTATTATTAATAGTGCTGCCATGAACATTGGGGTGTGTGTATCTTTTAAAATTAGAGTTTTTGTCTTTTCTGGATATATGCCCAGGAGTGAGATTGCTGGATCAAAAGGTAGCTCTATTTTTAGTTTTTTAAGGAACCTCCATACTGTTTTCCACAGTGGCTGCACCAGTTTACATTCCCACCAACAGTGTAGGAGGGTTCCCTTTTCTCCACACCCTTTCCAGCATTTATTATTTGTAGACTTTTTGATGATGGCTATTCTGACCCATGTGAGGTGATACCTCATTGTAGTTTTGATTTGCATTTCTCTAATAATTAGTGATGATGACCATCTTTTCGTGTGCCTATTGGCCATCTTTATGTCTTCTTTGGAGAAATGTCTATTTAGGTCTTCTGTCCATTTTTGATTGGGTTGTTTGGTGTTTGTTTTTTTTTTTAAATTGAGCTATATAAACTGTATATTTGGAAATAACTCCTTGTTGGTCACATTGTTTGCAGACATTTTCTCCCAGTACGTAGGTTGTCTTTTCATTTTGTTTATGGTTTCCTTTGCTGTGCCAAAGCTTATCAGTTTGATTTGGTCCCATTTGGTTATTTTTGCTTTTATTTCTGTTACCTTGGGAGGCTGATCTAAGAAAACATTGCTACAATTTATGTCAGAGAATGTTTTGCCAATGTTCTCTTCTAGGTGTTTTATGGTGTCATGTCTTATATTTAAGTCTTTAAGCCATTTTTGAGTTTATTTTTGTGTATGGTATGAGGGAGTGTTCTACCTTCATTGATTTACATGTGGCTGCCCAGCTTTCCCAGCCCACTTGCTGAAGAGACTGTCTTTTCCCCATTGTATATTCTTGCCTCCTTTGTCGAAGATTAATTGACCATGGGGGTGTGTGGGTTTATTTCTGGACTCTCTTTGTCTTCTGTTATTGTTGTTTTGGGCTGTGTGGCTTGCAGGATCTTAGTTCCCTGACCGAGGATTGAACCTGTGCCCTTGTCAGTGAAAGCACAGAGTCTTAACGACTGGACCACCAAGGAATTCCCTGGGCTCTCTTTTCTGTTGCATTGATCCATGTGTCTGTTTTTGTGCCAATACCATGCTGTTTTGATTACTGTAGCTTTGTAGTATTGTCTGAAGTCAAGGAGGGTTATCCCTCCTGCTTTGTTCTTTTTCCTCAGGATCGCTTTGGCAATTCTGGGTTTTTTATAGTTCCATATAAATTTTAGGATTATTTGTTCTAGTTCTGTGGAAAATGTCATGGGTAATTTGATAGGGATTCCATTAAATCTGTAGATTGCTTTGGGTAGTATTAATATTTTAACAATATTAATTCTTCCAATCCAAAAGCATGAGATATCTTTCCATTTCTTTGAATCATCTTCAGTTTCCTTTGTTAATGTTTTGTAGTTCTTAGCATATAAGTCTCTCACCTCCTTGATGAGGTTTATTCCTAAGAATATCTTTTTTTGATGCAGTTTTTAAAGGGAATTTTTTTTTACTTTGCCTTTCTGATATTTCATTGTTAGTATAAAGAAATGCAACAGATTTCTGTATGATAATCTTGTATCCTGCTACCTCGCTGAATTCATTTATCAGTTCTAGTTTTTGTGTGGCGTCTTTAGGATTTTCCGTATATGGTATTATGTCATCTGCTTATAATGATAATTTTACCTCTTCCCTTCCAATTTGTGTACCTTTTATTGCTTTTTATTGTCTGATTGCTGTGGCTAGGACTTCTGATACTGTGTTGAACAGAAGTGGTGACAGTGGGCATCCTTGTAGTAAATTTCAGCAGGAATGCGTTCAGCTTTTCACTGTTGAGTATTATGTTGGCTGTGGGTTTGTCATAAATAGCTTTTATTATGTTGAGATATGTTCCCTCTGTACCCACTTTGGTAAGAGTTGTTATCATGAGTGGATGTTGAATTTTGTCAAATGCTTTTTCTGCAGCTATCGAGATGATCATGTGGTTTTTGTCTGTTCTTTTGTTTATGTGGTGTATCCCATTGATTTGCTATGTTGAACTATCCTTGTGAACTTGGGATGAATCCCAATTGGTCGTGGTGTATGATCTTTTTTATGTGTTGTCAGATTCGGTTTGCTAATGTTTTGTTGAGATTTTCTGTATCTACATTTGTCAGAGATACTGGTAATTTTCTTTTTTGGTGGTATTTTTGTTTGGTTTTGGTATCAGGATGATGATGACTTCATAGAATGTCTTTGGGAGTGTTCCCTCCTCTTCAGTCTTTTGGAAGAGTTTGAAAAGGATTGGTGTAAGTTCTTTGTATGGTTGGTAGAATTAATTCCCCAGTGTAGCCATCCCGTCCTGGACTTCTGTTTGCAGGGAGTTTTTTTTATTACAGATTCTGTTTCACTTCTAGTGATCATTCTGTTCAAATTAATTTGTTTCTTAATTCAGTTTTGGAGGACTGTATGTTTCTAGAAACTTGTCCATTTCTTCTGGGTTGTCCAATTTGATGGCATATAATTGTTCATAGTATTCTCTTATGGTTTTTGTATTTCTGTGGTATCAGTTGTTATTTCTCCTCTTTTATTTATTTTATTTAGTTCTCTCTCTTCTTCTTGGTGAGCCTGGCCAGAGGTCTGTAGGTTTTGTTTACCCTTTGAAAGAACCAGCTCTTGATTTTATTGATTTCTTTTTTTTTTAATTGCAGTATAGATTTACAGTGGTGTGTTTCAGGTGTACAGCATAGTGATTCAGTTACATGTATGTATATGTATATGTGTGTGTATATATATTCTTTTTCAGATTCTTTTCCCTTATAGATTATTACAAAATATTGAGTATAGTTCCCTGTGGTATACAGTATGTCCTTGTTGTTTATCTATTGATATTTTATGTATAGTAGTATGTATATGTTAATTCCAAGTTCCTCATTTATCCCTCCCTCCTACCTTTCCCCTTTGGTGACTGTAAGTTTGTTTTCTATGCCTGTGGGTCTATTTCTGTTTTGTAAATAAGTTTATTTGTATCATTTTTTTTTTTTTAGATTCCACATATAAGCAATATCGTATGATATTTGTCTTTTTTGGCTTATTTCACTTAGTATGATAATCTCTAGTTCCATCCATGTTGCTGCAAATGGCATTATTTCATTTTTCTTATGGCTGAGTAATATCCCATTGCGTGTGTGTGGGTGTGTATGTATGTCTGTCACATCTTCTTTATCCATTCATCTATCAATGGACATTTAGGTGGCTTCCATGTCTTGTGTATTGTAAATAGTGCTGCAATGAACATTGGGATGCATGTATCTTTTTGAATTATAGTTTTGTCCAGTTATATGCCCAGGAGTGGGATTACAGGATCATATGGTAACTCTAGTTTTAGTTTTTTTAAGGAACCTCCATAGTGCCTGTACAGATTTACATTCTCACCAACAGTGTAGGAGGGTTCCTTTTTCTCCATACCCTCTTCAGCATTGTTTGTAGACGTTTTTGATGATGGTCATTCTGACTGGTGTCAGGTGATACCTCATGGTAATTTTGATTTGCATTTTTCTAATAATTGGCATTGTTGAGTGTTTTTTTCATCTGTATTGGCCATCTGTATGTCTTTGGAGAAGTGTCTGTTTAGATCTTCTACCTGCTTTTTGATTGGGTTGTTTATTTCTATTTTTTTAAATCTCTTTTATTTATTCCCTCTCTGATCTTCATTATTTCCTTTCTTTTTCTGACTTTAGGTTTTGTTTTTTTCTTTTAATTCTTTTAGGTGGTAGGTTAGGTTGTTTATTTGAGATTTTTCTTATTTTTTGAGGAAGGCCTGTATCGCTGTGAACTTCCCTCTAAGGACTGCTTTTGCTGCATGCCATAGATTTTGTATGGTTGTGCTTTCATTGTCAGTTGTCTCAAGGTATTTTTAAATTTCCTCTTTGATTTCATCTTGAGCCATTGTTTTTTTAGTAGCATGTTGTTTAGTCTCCATGTAATCGTTTTTTTTCTTGTTTTTCTTTCTGTGGTTGATTTCTAGTTTCATGCTGTTGTGGTCAGAAAAGATACTTGAAATAATTTCTATCCTCTTCAATTTGTTGAGGTGTGTTTTGTGTCCTTGTATGTGGTCAGTCCTAGAGAATGTTCCATGTGCACTTGAAAACAGTTGTGTATTCTGGTTTTATTGGATGTAATGCCCTGAAAATATCAATTAAGTCTAACTATTCTAATGTGTCATTTAGGATCTCTGTTGCATTATTGATTTTCTGTCTGGAAGATCTATCCATTGATGTGAGTCTGGTGTTAAAGTCTCCTACTATTAGTATTTGTTTTATGTATTCAGATGCTCCTATATTGGGTGCATATATGTTAAAGAGTATAATATCCTCTCCTTGTATTGATCCTTTTATCATTATTCAGTGCCCTTGTTTATCTTTTTTATGGTCTTTGTTTCAAAGTCTGTTTTCTCTGATATGAGTATTGCTACCCCCACCTTCTTGTCACTTCCATTTGCATGATACATCTTTTTCTATCTCTTCACTTTCAATCTATGTGTGTCATTTGCCCTAAAGTGGGTCTTTTGTAGACAGCATGTTGTAGGCTCTTGTTTTTTTATCCAATCTGCCACTCTTTGACTTTTGATTGGAGCATTTAGTCTATTGACATTTAAGGTAATTATTGATAGATATGTATTTGTTGCCATTTTAAACCTTGTTTTCCAGTTGATTTTGTATTTATTTGTTCCCTTCTTTTTCTTTTTGTCTTTCCTATTGTGGTTTGATGGTTTTCTTTTTATGCTTTTGTTCTCTTCTTTTTGTTTTTTGTGAATCTATTGTATGTTTTTGATTTGTGATTACGCTGTTTTTCAAGTATGTTAACCCATTCCTGTATCTACTTGCTACAAACTGGTAGTCATATAGGCTCAAACACATTCTAAAAAAAAAAAAAATCTGTATTTTCTTACTTTTCTCCCCCATATTTTTTGATTTCAATGTCCTCTTTTGCACCTTCATGTTTATCCTTTTGCTGTTCATTGTAGTTAATATCGCTTTCACAATAATTTTTTAAAAATCTGTGTACTGGCTTATTTAAGTGATTTACTTTCCAGTTGTGATATTCTTTTTCTTTCCTACAGATTCTTGCTCTTCTATTGAGAGAAGACCTTTCAATTATTTCTTTTAGGATAGATTTAGTATTGCTGTATTCTTTCAGTTTTTGCTTGTCGGAGACATTCTTTCTCTCTCCTAAATGATAATCTTGCTAGGTAGAGTTTCCTAAGTTGTAGGTTTTTCCCTTTCAGGACATCGAATATATCTTGTCACTCCCTTCTGGCGTGAAACGTTTTTTGTAGAGAAATCAGCTGATAGGCTTAAGTAGGTTCCCTTTGTAACTAATTCTTTTGTTTTCTCTTGCTGCCTAGAAACCTCTCTTTATCTTTTAACTTTTGTCATTTTAATTATAATATGTCCTGTTGTGGGTTTGTTTGGGTTCATCCTTTTGGGACCTTCTCTGCTTCCCATACCTGGATATCTGTTTCCTTCCTTAGGTTTGGGAAGTTTTCAGCCATAATTTCTTCCAATACATTTTTGATCCCCTTTTCTTTCTTCTCCTTCTGGGATCCCTATGATGTGTAGATTGGCACACTTTATATTATCCCATAGGTCTTATATATTGCTTTCATTTTTTTTCATTTGTCTTTCTGTCTGCTGTTCTTATTGGGTAATTTCCATCATTCTTTCTTCCTGATCATTTATTCATCTGCATCATTCAGTTTGCTATTTATTGCCTTTAGCTCAGCTTTCATCTCACCAAATGAGTTTTCTAATTTTTCTTGGTTTCTCTTTATAGTTAGTAACTAGTTCCTTGTTACAGTGATCTGCATTTCTATTGATAGCCTTTCTTAATTCCTTCAGTAGTTTTATTACCTCCTTTTTGAACTCAGGGTCTAGTAGACTGGAGAGGTGTTTCATTTTTTGTTCTTTCAGGGGAGTTCTCTTGATCTTTTCATTGCATTTGGCTCCTCTGCTGCTTCATTTTACTTATATTTCTCTTACTGTAAGAGTTTAGGAGAAACAGTTATCTACTGTGGTCTTGGAGGGCTGTTTTTATGTCAGAGCATCCCCGTGTACCCTGCATGAATCTAATATTTTTGGTGTGAGAGCTGTTTTTAGTGTGGGGCCCTGCCACGTCTTTTCTCAGTATGTGCTGGCCATTATCCCATTGATGGGGGTGTTACTGGTGTTGTGGTGACCAGAGCCTGCAATGGATATTGAGCAGGGCATCCTCTTTGCTCTGTGGTTGTCACAGCCCTGTTGGGGACAGGGTCTGCTCACCAGTTGTTGGAGTAGAAGCCCCCAGATACATTTCTAAGCTACTACAGTGTGAGATAGGCAAGACTGGAGTGCTCCCTCTGGGAGAAAAGCCACTGCCTGTTCCTCCACAGGAGCTGTTTGCCGGGAGGGCATCTGTGGTGTTGCCTGTCACTCGTGCAGTCTCACAAAGTATGCTCTTGTTGGCACTGCCCTGGCCCCTCCTCAATCATGGGAATGCAGGCAGTCGACCTGGGTGACCCTCAGGCGCTGTGCTCACAAAACCAGCAGCGCAGATCCACTGAAGTCAGGCACCTGAACTGTCATGGTCGCACACCTGGACCTGCCCTGGGAGCTACAGAATCAGCCCAGACCCTAGCTCCACCTCCACGTATGCATGCCCATAAAGCTTGCAGCTGCTAATGCCAGACTTGACCCAGCCACAGGATCGCCAGTAATCTGCTTGGATGTCCCACAGGTGCTGAGCTTACAAAGCCACCAGCAGCGGCATAAATCCACAGATTGATCAGCTGCTGGGACACAGCTCAGATTTCAGCCCCACCTCCAAGTGTGGGCAGCACTCCCGGGCTTGCATGCTCCCAGAGATCATAGAGGCAGAGCCACACCTGCTGTGAGCACGCAGAGATTGAGGCTGCTCTGGTGGGGCCTTGCCCCTCCCTTTGCTTGAGGGTCACCCCATTAACAGTGGGGCTTCTATGGCAGACCCAGGCTCAGTCCTGTGTACACCTCCTGTTGCAGCCCAAAGCATACTCCACCCCCTTCAGGCTGTCTCTGCACAGCGAATCCCAGTCCTCTCCCCAGGTCTGTCCCCTGAAGCCCAAGTTTCAGCACCTAGCCCCCATGCCCACTAGCAGACATGCGTCTGGCTGGGGAGTACAGCAAGGTGGTCAGGACTGTCTGTGCCAGCCTCTTTTCTGCCTGTGGCAGGCTGGTTGCTGCATTCTCCTCTGAGCCTCTGAAGCTGTCTTGCTGGCCTGGCTGATGTTCCAGTCAGTGAAGGGAGTTCCCAGTGTGAGGGAACCTTCCCTCTTTCACAGGTACCTCCCAGGGACGTAGATCCTGTCCCAATTCCTTTTTTTTTTTTCCTACCCAGTTAAATGGTGATCTTTCTTGCAACTTTGGTTGTATGAGATCTGCCAACATTCAGTAGGTATTCTGTGAGAATTATTCCACATGTAGATGTATTTTTGATACATTTATGGGAGGAGGTGAGCTCCACGTCCTTCTATCCCGCCGTCTTGATCTGTGGTGCAATTTTTGCCTTCATTTTTTTCTTCTAAATTAATTTGTTTTTCATAAACTAATCATCCTAGTTTTTTTTAAATTCATAAGTATGTGTAACTCTATGATGAGTAAAATGTTTTTTTAATTTTTTTTCTTTCCATAAAGGCCTACAGCAGTGAATTCTTTGATTTCAAAATATGGATTTCAGGAGCAGCTTCTTTACTGTGAGTTTGCTTTAAAGTATATATCACTTAATTAGCTGTTGAATAGACTAAATGTAAAACTTAACTAATTTTAATGTTTTTGCCTCTTTTAATCTTAAAACTTATGTAACTAAAATATTTCTAGGGGGCTTCCCTGGTGGTACAGTGGTTGAGAATCTGCCTGCCAATGCAGGGGACACGGGTTCGATCCCTGGTCTGGGAAGATCCCACGTGCCACAGAGCAACTGAGCCCTGTGCGCTAAAACTACTGAGCTTGTGCTCTAGAGCCTGCAAGCCACAACTACTGAGCCCGCGTGTTGCAACTACTGAAGCCCGCGTGCCTAGGGCCTGTGCTCTGCAACAAGAGAAGCCACTGCAATGAGAAAGAAGCCTGCACACCACAATGAAGAACAGCCCCCACTCGTGGCAACTAGAGAAACCCTGCGTGCAGCAACAAAGACCCGACACAGCCAAAAATAAATAAATTAAATAAATTTATTAAAATATATATATTTCTGGTTGGGAAGTTTCTCTATACCAATTGTCATATACGTGTCTTGTTATACCCACCAAACATTTAGTGTTGGGTACCTCAAGGGGAGTGGAATAAAAAAAAATTGTGTGTGTATAAAATACTCTGTTATGCATATGCATATAGAGATTTAAAATTTTGGGATTAAGAATAATTTTTGTTTCTTACAGATTTTTACTACATTTTCTTATGAAAGTAGTGTTTGGCTAAAAAAATTTTTACAAAAGGCTTATAGACATTAAAAATAAATTCTTAGCATTCAAACAGTACAGTAATATCTTCAAAATAATTTTGGTCCATTGACTATTTTGTGTTTTTGTGAAACTCTTATGAGATTTCGAAGGTTTTTTTTTAAAGCTTGGCTGGAGTAATTTTTAAAAGCAGCGACAATCTTTCAACTCAGGTATTTGTGCAAATATAAAATTAAAATGAATAATGGAAAAGAAATTTAAATACAGAACGAAAAATTAATTTTTGTTCACTACATTTTGCAGAATATGGAGTTCAATTTAAATTTTTTAAGACAAATTTAAAATTAAAATGTGACGTATTTCTGAATTTCCATAATCGGAGTTGGTGAAATTTCATTATAATGTAAAGTTCTTCAAGTAATAACTGATAAATTGATAACTTTGTCTGAATTTAGCTTGGGTTTGTGTTGTACAATCACACAAAATTTAAAATTATGTGCTGCAGTCAATTGTGAAATCTAGACCTTTCTGATGTACTCTAATTTACTCAGCATTGGAATTCTGAAATTCATATGTAAACTAATTTTTATTTCTGTTAAAAGCTAACTTTCCTGAATCATTCTTTGTGCCAGACATCTTTTGACTGTTCTTGTTGGTTCACTCAGGAATAACTCCTTCCTATCTGCTTTGTCTCTTTTTAGGGGATTTAGATATTTAAAACAACAAAGTGTGTAGTCGAATGTTATGGTTTAAATAAAAATCATAAATTTGGTGTTAATGGCAGGCACTAGTAGGTGGCAGAGTTGAGGTTTGGACTTAGGCTATCTGGGTCCATATCCATCCTCTTAACCATGGCATTATATTTCTGTTATAGGTAGGATTAAAATGTGTTCCTTCAATTTAAACAGTGGAAAAGTAATTAATTTATACAGATTTTCATGGCTTTATTTCACACTGTTGATTCTAATAGGATCCAGGTGTCTTGATTTTTCTAAATATGAGGAAATTGAACTTGGTAACACTAGTGATTGTGTATTATCTATTCTCAGAGTGTGTAATTGTCTACTTTTAATCATGAGATAAATATTGGCATTTTTTTCCCAAAATTAGACTAAAAAATTCAACATTAATTAGTTTGTATTACAGTTCAGCATCTTTAGCTAGTTACCAAAATTTCCTGAATTTATGACCTGAGTATTCTCATAAATGGCAGGAAAGTTTTGTCTAAAATATAATGTCTTTATTTAGTATGAAATTTAAATTTTAAATTGCTTTTTTAAAGGGTAAGAATAACTAAATTGTGAAATTTTAAAGTGTTTTACTTTTTGAGATTTTTACCTGCTCTGATTTTTTTCTGTTTGTTTGCTTTTCTTTTAAGCTGTTCTTGAGGAACTTGTTAATAGTGGACGCTTACGAGGCACTGTGGTTGGTGGGAGACAGGATAAAGCAGTGTTTGTCCCTGACATTTACTCCAGAACACAAAATACTTGGGTGGATTCTTTTCTCAGGCAGAATGGCTATCTGGGTAACTTTTTTTCTTTTTAACTAAAAATCATTTCTAATATTAAACACATTCTTAGATTGTACTAGCCCTGGGAGTACACATGTACTTTACTGTTGGCCAGCAGACTATAATGGTTCTTTTTGAGTATAAAAGTAGTCATCACACTGTAGGTTTTTGTGGGTCATGTTAACTGAGTTTAATTCCATAGTTGTTGAACAGTTGTAATGTAGAAAGGCCAGAAGCCGGTATTGATTGTTAACAGCCTTCTAGTAATGTGATACTATATGTGATACTTCAGGTTCTTTTTAATTCATAAAAAGTAATTATATTTATTATATCTTGTAACTTATGAAGTTGCTTGGTTTTTTAGTTACATAATCTTAGAAATATTTTATTGCTGTCAGTTTTACAGTGTTCATTTTTATTAGTTATCCAGTACTTCAGAAACATAGAAGTTATTCTAAATTTTGTTTCTGAGGTTCCATCATTTGGATAAAGTAGACTAATTGAATTTAATCATTAAAACGAGTAGCATATATATATAAAACTCAGTTTGATCAATTTCATAACCCAAGTCAAACTATGTAAGGGATCAGTTACCTATAAATAAGTCATTAGTGTTCAGTTTAAATGTGTGCTAGAATGAATACTGGCTTGGCTTATGTTTTCTTGACTTTCTACGATGTGCCTTCTCAGTTTCTTCAGCCAAGGACTTGGATTAGAATTTTGTTGTAATTAATTTCCTTAAATATTATTATTTGAGGACAGAGAGTGCATGGTAGATATCTCTAATAACTTTAATGGCTGCAAATTTAAGTCTTAAATTTGTTACTTTTGTTTTATATGCTAAATCTTTTACTAGTGTAAATTAGACTAGAGATTGCTTTGTCCTCAGTTGTCTAATGAAACATTTGAAAAATAGATTCCGTTCCTTTAGTTAACTATAATCAAAATTCCAGTTTTTGTTTCTCTACTTAAATCATTACATTCCGTTATCCTCATTTCTACTTTTATTGCTCTTTAGTCCTCATGTTTCCCTTTGACCCCTCAACTGGAGAGAGATAAAGCTGAATTAATGAAGTACTTGAACCAATTTTTCTACAAATATGTTTAGTAATAAAAATTTGGGAAGGTAACATAACCAGGGAATAGGCTATGGTACACTTCTATGTTTTATTCTTAAAAAACTCTATTAGAATACAGTGCATTCACAAAGAACAGATTTTGGTAGAACTTAACTTTTTCTGAGGTTTCTAAAAGGTGTGAATGATGATTCTATTCCAACCTCGTGATGTATTTCTAGAATTTGATGCTTTGTCCAGACTTGGAATCCCAGATGCTGTGAGCTACATAAAGAAAAGATATAAGACTACCCAACTCTTATTTTTGAAAGCAGCTTGTGTTGGTCAAGAACTTGTGGATCAGGTGGAAGCATCAGTAGAGGAAGCCATCAGCTCTGGAACATGGGTTGATATTGCAGTATGTTTTATCTTTTTCTTCTTAATTTTCCTTTAAACCAGTGACAACTGATACTTCACTAGTATATGGCCACTTTAAGAATTAGGATGTAGCTTTCAGGAAGGATACTTTCATGGTTGGTGGGGGGAGGAGGGGTATTAATGAAAATGTTAATTTCAGATAGTAGAAAGAGCTAAGAAGAAATGTATTTTGGAGGCAAAGTTATCAGGACTTGAAGTTGGAATGTTTGTGAGTTTTTGAGAGGAACTCAGTGTGACTTATAGGTTTGGGGCCTGATCAACTGAATGGAGAGTGGTTCCATTAATTGAGATGGGGGAGCAATGGGGAAGAGAAGATGGGAGCTGGGAGTCTGGGGGCAGGAGGCGCAAACCACGTTGTTTTGAACAGGACGTGTTAAAATATGAGATGCCTGTTAAGTATATGAGTGGGGGGAGGTTAGGGAAGCAGTAGGATATGTGATTTCAGAGTTCGGAGTGAGGATAAAGGTAGAAATACAATTTGGGAGGTTGTCAGCATATAGAGGGTTTTGAAACCATTGGACTTAACGAGATCACTTAGGGAGAGAATACATATAACAAATGGTTTATCTGTATTATATTGCATTTATACTTTGTTTTCATTTTGTTTGTAATTCTAGCCTCTGCTACCCAGTTCCTTATCAGTGGAAGATGCTGCAATATTGCTTCAACATGTGATGAGGGCACTCAGCAAACAGGCTTTAGCTGTAGTCTTTAGCGATACTATTGTAGTCAGTGAAAAATTTATAAATGATTGTACAGAACTGTTCAGTGACCTGATGCACCAAAAAGCTGAAAAGGTATGCCAAATTTCCTTTCACCTACTAATTTTAACAGTACTTTCACATTAGAATCATCTGATGACTTTTGAAAAATGAGGTAAGCAGTATACCCAGAACTGAACACTGTGTTTCATACGTTATTTTCCTTCAATGCATCATTCCTTTTTATTTCCTCTCCTGGATTTGTTTTTCTCCTTCTTCATTCCCATCAGAACATAGAAGTTAGAACTTAGGAAGCTGCTTTTATAAATTGAAATCTTACAAATGAAATTATATATTTCACACTTACGTCACCTGAGGGTATTGGTCCAACATTAAAATCCATAAAAATGATACCTGTGGATTATATGCATAAATGTATAGTATATTTATCAATCAGTACACATTATATTTACTAAATCTAGCAAAGCCTCATAATTTGACCTATTTGGGATATACCAACGGAATAACTTATTGAGGAAAGAAATTGTTACTATTAAAATTGATTAGTTCCTCAGAGCAACTGCTATGGAAGTGTTCAGAAGCAGAGGTCATGCCAGGTCTGCTTTAATGACTGTTCAATTCATGTTTCTGGTTAGCAGCACCCTCATTATAATGCCTGCTCACAAAATAGGTAGAAAAAGCCCATTTATATCTCAGACTGTTAATAAATTCATGAGGGCTTATTAAATATATAAATAATTTATATTTATCTATATCCCTTTTAAGCTCCTTAATAGTCTTAAAAATGATATAACTTTTCTACCTTTGGCCTGCAAAGCATCAGAGAGGAGTAAAAAGTACACAGGATTGATATCAGTAAACCTGAGTTCTAATTTCAACTTGTTTACTCTGTTTGCCTTTGACAAATAGACTTCCAGTTTCCTCATCTTCAGACAAAAGGATGGTGATGCCCACTCTCACAAGGATAAATATAAATTAAGGAGCAATGTAAATAAAATGTTTAGTACATGTTAGCTACCAGTTACTAAATGACATTATTATTTTCATTTGAGACCCTTTACTAAAATAAAAATTTAACACAATCATTGATTTTTTTTTTTCTTGTGCTCCTCCCTCCAACCACAAAAATAAATTCAGGAAAAAAAGTGATTTTTTGTTTGAACTGTTAACATTCTTAACATTTCTTTGCAAAACTGAAAAAGAAATATTTTTAATGTGAAAATGTATGTTTGTCACTACAGATTTAGAACTCTTTCCCATGATAAAGAATCAGTTTCTAAAGTTGGAAATAGTTCATTGTTCCTAACATAAATTTATAAAAAGCAAAGATCAAGAATGAGTCCAGAGGGGAAAAAAGTTCACATGCCTAAGTATGCAGCTCATATGTGATCATTATGGTGGGGTGGGGATGGAGATTTCATTATCTTTCTAGTAATCTCAGGTATCCAAGTGGCACTGGACCTTGGGAGTCTTAAAAAGAGAGGTAGCAAGGGTCATCCGTTAAGCAGTGCTAAAATTAGCCAATAACAGTTGAAGAGGATTGCATCCGATGCTGTGTGATCAGCTGTTCAGTGATAGGATAAGATTTCTCATTAGCTGGTAATAGATACAAAAAGTCAAGAACAGCAAGGGAGGAGACTTATTTGGGGCCTGGAGAAACAATCTCAGAGTGGCAGCTGAGACAAAGCTCTATAGTTCTTAGCAATGAAACCAAACAAGAACAGTTAGGACGTGAGTATAAACAACTTTTATTTTATGCTTTTTGTAATGTTATATATTTTTGCCTACAAAAAATAAGCATATTTTATTTCAGGAAATGAAAAATAATCCTGTTCATTTAATCACTGAAGAAGATCTGAAACAAGTCTCCATTTTAGAAAGCGTTAATACAAGTAAAAAGGATAAAAAAGATGAACGAAGGAGGAAAGCAACAGGTAACAAGTTATTATTAACAAGATTCAAGATGAGTTTATTTGTTGCAGTGAACTTTGCACTTACCAGACCTTTTGAAAGGCCTTTTATTTGGTTGATTCACCTTTAACTGTTAATATTAACCAGATCTTTTGCTAGTGAATTAACTTTTAATTATGAAAATATTGGTGATTATTTAGTGTTTCATAAGCTAATTTCATGATCTCCTGTTCTCATTCTTTATGTTCCTGCTCCAGTAGCTTTTCTTTTCTTTCTTGATTCTCAAATTTTGCAAGTTTGTGTTCACCTCAAGGCCTTTGCACAAGCTGTTCCCTCCCAAGCTTCAAGTAACTGTTTCCTTCTTGTCATTAAGAGCTCACCTTTAAATGTCAGTTCCTCACAGAGGCCTCCCTAACCACCCAGAATAGTATATACAGTCACTCTCCATCGGATTATCCTCCCAGGTTTTTTTACAGCACTTTTATCACTGTGATGTCTTTTATCGTTTGGGAGTCTGCTCCATCTCATTTATTGTTGTTTCCCTAGTACTCAGAGCACTCCTTGGCATATTTTAAGTGCTCCATAAATATTTATTGAGTGAATGAATTTCCCAAGGACTTTTAAAAATTCTTTTAATTTAGAGTCACTGGAAATTATCCTAGGTAGCACTGGCATACTAGTAACTTGCATTTGGAAATTAACATGTATTTTCCATACTTTTTATAGCAGGAATAATTTTATTAGTGCTGTATCAGGGTTAAAGAAATTAGATATTCAACATATTTCATTACTAAATACAGCTATATTAAACACGTTATAAAAACTTCATTTGCTGTGGGAATTCACTATATCTTTGAGATTCCTTCCTCTTCAAAAACCTTTTTCTACAAAGTCTTTCAATAATATTTTGAAATTTCTGTTCTAGGAAAACTACATAGTAAATTACTGCAATAAATCAATAATATTCATAAGCATGCATATTTTGTTATTTTAAGATATAATTATAAATCCACCTTAATTAATTGATTGCACTTATGTCAGTAAAACTAGTCTGTTTTATATCCTTCTAAAAATTCAGGTTCATCTGGTGTTTTGTTCTGATAGTGCTGTTGTTTTATAATAGTTTAATTACAGTTCATGGAATAATGTCAAACAAGAACATCTTTCCCATAAGAAACTTATTACCAAATGTAAAAGATACATTCACTTTAAACTTGTGCTTTTGAAAGTTGTGTTTTTCTATCATGAAAGCAATAGAACTTATAGAATATGATGAAGTTTAAGGGAATTCTTCTTAGAGTTTAGAAAAAGATCTTTGTTTATATAAATCATTTTATTGAAGAAATGAATCTTTTATGAAGAAATGTATTTTCAATATTTTTCAGTGTTACAGTTCCATTACTAAAGTATCCTATTTTGTTGAATAGATATTTTAAATGTAAATATTAAATGTAAATATATAATAGAGAAATACCTCGGTAACAATTTTACTTTTATTTACAGTGTTTTAGTTTCATAGTTTGTATTTTTTTAGTCTTCATTTAGCCAGTAGGTGATTGATAACTGTATTTTTCTACTTAATCAATTTAATATTTATGGTCAACATTTATTGAGCCCGTTATGTGTCAAGCGTTGCCTTAACCTCAAGTATGCAGACGTTAGTGAGATGTTCTCCCTACTGTCAAGAAGTTGTCTTTTTGGGTGGCGGGAGAGTCAGGATGTCTCCTGTAAACCTGGGGAATAATCTTTAAATCAAAAAGACAAAACCAAATTTGTGAGGTACTGTAGTTGGGGATGTTAATGAGGCTGTGGTAACAGAGATAAGCAAATTAGGGCACTTTTGAAAAAGGTAGAAGAGGAGGTAAAGGAATGGGTTTGGCCAGGAAAAAGTCAGTCAAAGCTGCAGAAAATAGATGTCATTAGAGAAACAGGAAGAGACTGCATTTAGAGCAGGCAGGTTATCTAAGTGAGTTGCTCAAATTCAAGAGATTTCATATCTTATTAATTTTTACTGATTGAGTTCACAAAACTTGGCTTTATTTTTCTACTGTAAAGTTAAATACAACAATGTATTGTCATTATTTCTAAAAGCAGTATTTAGTTAGGTAATGATAACTAATGTCGTTTTCCACCAGAGGGCAGTGGAAGTGTGAGAGGAGGAGGTGGCGGCAATGCCAGAGAGTACAGAATTAAAAAAATCAAGAAGAGAGGGAGAAAAGATGACAACAGTGATGATGAGTCATCTCACACAGGTGTGTAGCTTATTTCACTCTTCCTTTGTATGTGCATGATTTTTTTTTAACATTTTCTTAAGATGCATACACTTAGGTGTCTATGCTTAAAGGAAGTCCTTGCTTTGCAGAGTTTCAGTGAGCACAGATTTCACAGTTAGTTAAATAACACCAGAGTCCCAACAACACAGTTCATATTTCAGTTACCGGGGTATGTTAACTGTGAGTAATTGCATAAAGTACAAACTTTGTTGCTGGCTCCTTAGTCTACAGATCAGCACGTAAATAACAGATGTGCATCATGATCTGTGACAATCACATCACTTATTTCCAAGTTTTTCAGAGGCAGATCACTGTGCATCTCTTATTCACTTTATGCATAGAAAACACAGCATGTAGTTGTGTTGACTTCTTGTCCCCCAGTGATAAATCCATATGACATTTTACAAAAATGGATAATCAAAAGAGGGGATTGGCCAACAAAGATAAATGTGCAGCAAAGGAAAAGTCATAACCCTGGAAATAAAATATGAATCAAGAATGGAGTTATAAAAGAAATGCCTGACCATGGGAATGTTGGCATTACCTCTGTTCAAGAGACTAGCTGTGCAGTCAGAGAAACTCGGTGAAGGCGGAAATAAATAAGGGAAATGGTTGTGACGAAAAGGATAAAAATGTCTTAGAGGAGGTGAAGTTGGCAAAAAGCTTCACATTAAAGGAATTCTCAGAGATGTTTCACAACGCTGAAAGGGCAAAGGATAAAATGTTGGAAGCTGATTCAGAGTTTAAAAAGGAATATGACAACTTGCCCAGGCATAGAAAAGATGCTTCCTCTGTATTTTAAGTTACTGGATGGGAAGGCAAGCCCTGTTCATACTATTCTTGATGAGTGTTTTACAAAGAAATAAAACATTTTCATTCTCAGTGTTTCTGATGTGCTAAATTACAGTGTACTAAACTAGAACTATTAGTCTTATTTTTCATTTCCCTATACATTTATAACCAACAGTAAGAGCTTTGAATGTTTGCACAAACATTTTTAAAAGGTTACAGAACAATCAAATTTTCCCATTGTTTATTAAGAACACTTTGCAGTTTCGGCTTGCACAGATTTTTATGGTCTCCCAACTTCATGCAAAAGAAATTATAATATTTTATGAATAGTGAATTTCTACAAAGTTAAGTAGAAAACATTAATTTCATTAATTTCATGCCTGTTTAATTTTTATGGTAACACCTAATTGGTTGGTTGCTTCTGTCTAAGCAGGAGAATTAAGTATATGCATCTTTCTTTGTCTAGACTTGTTATTGTTTGGTATGGTTAAGTTAGCAAGAGACATCTTTGCTTTTCTAAATAAAATTATGATTTTTAATATGTTTCTGTTTTTAAAAAATTAATGAAACTGTGATACCTCCCGTCCTCCTTTTCCCCACCAAAAAAAAAAAAACCTTGAAATGATGATGATTTGACATTTTCTTTTACCTATTCCACAGAATTTATTATGTATGGGCTTGGGAGATATAAGTGTCAAGTGACAAGGCTTCAGATATTAATGTGCTGCTACCTGTAACAGAAAAATGGCTTAAGATCTGTCTAAAGTAGTCTAAGATAGGTAACAATGGCTACTGTTCTCAACATACATAAAGCAGTATTAATTAAAGGAAAAGTATCTTAGAAACTATGAGCTCTACCCTTATTTTAATTAGCACTAAGACTATTCTGTTTTACTTTTTCATTAATAAATGGATTTTCCTATTTTCCCAGATGTAACAAGGAGTGGGAGTGAAGTAGCATTTAAGAAAATACTTCTCTAAAATGTGTAGCCCTAAGTAATTGTTAAATGAGGCATGTGATATTCTTTTTGTGTATAGTATAAGAGAGAAGGTATAAAAGAGTAAAACCATTCTCCCTATTAAAAAAAAGGTAATTTCAGTACTTTTGAAAAAGGGTTCTGTTGTAATCTCAGAAATGGAGGATGCAGTTAGGTTCTCAGCTAAAATATACAATCAACTCTGTGTGAAAGATTACTAGAAGGAAATACAATTTAATAACTAGTAAAATGCATGCAGGAAGCAGACGGAGAAATCATACTATTGTGAGAGATCAGGAATGAATAGCAGATCTCAGAAAAAATGGATAGTACTTTTCCATCTATTCTAAAGCTATAATAAGTAGTTGTACTTAGATCTTGATGCATAGTGAAAATTGATTTTTGAGCTATTCTATTTTTATTTCTAAGGTTTTACTTATAGAGTCAATAACCTAATTTAGCTGGGAATAATCACTTTTTTATAGTTTTACAATTAGTAATGGAAATATTGTTAGCTTTCTTTGCAACTCATACTTTTCCAAGTAAGTGAGTAGGCATGACATTTCCACAGTTAACAATTATTTCCATTACATACAGATTTTCCTTGGTATAGAATTATTTTTGTGAGAGCAAAAATAAATTATGGGTGTAAAATTTTAAGTTGTTTTTTCTTCCATGCCTTTCCAAAATAGACAATTTTTAGCTTAATTCTACTGGAGTTGTGGTTCACTTGATTATAAAGACCTTTCCTGAAAAACTTGTGTAAATTATAAGGATGATTGGATTTTTATTAAATATTTATTTTTATAAAGAAGGACATTCTGCTCAGTATCCATTGTTCAACAGAGAAAAATTATCCTTTCCTAAAAGATTTTTTTTTTATCCACTAGTTTTGATTTCCAACTATTTGCATCATCCAAGTTTGGGAGGAAAAAATTGTCTATTATTTTTTGATTGACTTGTAGAAAACAAGTTAGAAAATTATTACTCAAAAGAAATGCCACTATATATCCTATTTTAACAGTGTTTTCATTGGTTATTGCTATTGGACATTGGCGATTTTGGTGACAAACTAACAATGGAGACTTTATGGTAGGCAATAAATGAATAACCATCTTATTATATATATTAATGGAACCTTATTTGCTTGTAGGTTGCTTATTTTTGTTTTTTCCTATGGCTCATTTTTATTACAGGAAAGAAGAAGCCAGAGATCACTTTTATGTTCCAGGATGAGATTGAAGATTTTTTACGAAAACATTTACAAGATGCCCCTGAGGAGTTTATTTCTGAACTTGCTGAGTACTTAATAAAGCAAGTATAAGAACATGTTTTCTGTTTTATAATAGAAATTTAGTGAGTTATTACTTAAAATTTTTACCAAGATCATAGAAAACATAATTTAGGTGTTTTCTTTTCAAACCTTAAAATTTAACCTAGTCACCAAATTCCAGATTTGTTTGCTTACAGAAACAGTTCAACAAACATTTAAGTGCTTTGGGCAAGGCAGTTTCGTCGGAAATACAGGGCAGGAGTGTGGAGGTGGTCTCCTTCACTCATCTTACAGTTCTAATTGGGAGAAAAACACCAGCACTGATCACTGGCTGGTCTCTAACACTGCATGAAAATACATCTAAAATGAAGAAAAGAGTATTTTCTATTTGACAGAGATTAAACAGTGCACTTTTAGGGAGAAAATAAAGTAACACACTGCCCTCAAAGAGAATAAAATAGACAGCACTACCTTATAAGTGAACCAGGCTAAATTTATTTTTATACAGAAATAAAAGAAATTGTGTATAACTTGACTACTGCTAGCTAACATGGTTTTCCCCCAAGTTAGTCTCTATGTGTAAGCTTCTCTAAATGCAATCCAGGAGCCTAGTGCATCTAAATTTTTGAATTAGAACAGCTTTTGTGAGTGAGATTTTTAAAAAACTTAAGTGAACATTCTTGTGCGTGAATACATTACATAATTACATTTTTCGTATATAAAAAGATGAAATAGTTACTATTAATCATTTGCCATAACTTTTTAAAATAATCTATTCTGAGTTGGGCATAAAAAGATTTTTTAAAAATACATATCTTTTATAGTACATTAGAAATTGAGAATTTGTTATCATTCCTGAGGATGGGAAACACATGTATAGGCTACTGTTCTCCAAGTTAACTTTAAAAAGCTGCTCTGAATTGAATTTGAACTGAAGCTTTTGTTACTGTTTTTCTTATTGTCTTTCATGCAATAACTTTTAGTACTTTAAAACAGAGAAAAATAATTCACTGAAGTTAGAATTTCTGGAATTTGAGGGAAAATTCTTATTAACTATTCTCCAAATTAATCTTATTTGTTTAACAGGGATCTTTTTTAAAGCTTTATTTGCATAGAAGCAAAATTTCTTATCTACATAAACCCAGTACATCTTAATAAACAAATATATTTATCTCATGCACAGACCTCTAAATAAAACTTACCTCGAAGTGGTACGTTCAGTATTCATGTCTTCAACTTCTGCCTCTGGAACTGGCAGGAAGCACACGATCAAGGACTTGCAAGAAGAGGTTTCAAACCTTTATAATAATATTCGATTATTTGAAAAAGGGATGAAGTTCTTTACAGGTATTATACTTAACACTGTTTTTTCGTTGATTCTCATAATTGTCCTTGGACATTCCTTTTAATGAAGCACTTTTATTTTCCAGATGATACCCAGGCTGCTCTTACGAAGCACTTGCTGAAGACAGTGTGTACTGATGTCACTAATCTCATTTTCAACTTCTTAGCTTCGGACTTAATGATGGCAGTAGACAACCCTGCAACCATTACAAGTGAAGTAAGTTAGTGATTTTCTTGCCACTCTTGATGTGTTTTGCTTTGAAATCCAAGCATGTTTTATTTTCGTTTTTAGGAAGAAATCTGTCAGATTTTTAGTTCAAGTTTAGTACAATATATATACAGTTGCTACTAGGATTGGTAATATAACCAGTCTATTAACAGTAATAATAAAAGTAAGGAAATACTAGTCATTGTGTCTGGGAATGCCTGTAATAAATATAGCATGCGTGCTTGGCCTTCTACTTCCTATTATTGTACAGAAAGCAACAGGAAAACGTTGTATTATCTCTGAAAAAAAGTAAATAAGCTGAGTAGCCTATAAAAGCTTTTTTTAAGCTCATCAGATGACTCAGATTGGATTTAATTTCACCAGGTAGCCTTGCAAAGAGTGAGGGTCACTATTCAAAGAGGGGTAGGAAAGAGAGACGGGACAAATGAACTGGCTTAATTTAGGCAGATCTTCAGAGAGAAGAGGTGTCCATCATAGAAGCTGGAAGTAAAGCAGCTGAAATTTTAACAGATTCTTAAAGGTCTAGGCTAGCATCACAGTTTAGAATCCCAGGAAGCACCCAGAACAAGGAAAAGAAAGGGTAATGATGCTTAGTTACTTTGGAATCAGCTATTTTATATTTTCCTGATTATTGTTACATCACATCCCTTTTTCCTGCTGAGTTGCAAGTCCCTTATCAGTGTTTTGACTTTGCAGTCATTTTCATTTCGTGACACCATCTCATTTATTTAGACTAATTCCAGTTCATTTTCTTAAATTCTAATCTCAAATTCAAAGCTCATCTCTTCCCTTCTTGCAATGTAAGGTGGAGCTATGGCTCCCAGTTGCCTACAGGAGGAAAGGTATGGCCTATCCCTAGGACTCCTCCTCTTCTTCCTCACCCTAGATCTACTTAAGGTTGGAGATTAGGAAGAATGAAAGAGACAGCAGTGCCTTCATACGACTGACTGCTATCACTGGCCTTGATCTAGGTCAAACCAAATCAGTCTAATGCTTGTGGCTTCTCGTGATGTGGCCTTTGTTGCATAGGTGGGATAGGTTGTTTTGTGGGGATGTTTTTAGTATCATGTGACTCCTTCTCATAGCAAGGACTCCCCCTAAACCTCCAGATAAAGGTCCATTTATCTCTCCTACCCCAGCAAGGTACTGTTTCCCTCCCATTCTTTGCATTGAGCAGTGATTCTCAACTGCTTGGATAGTTCCATGTACCTGCCTGCATGCCAGCCTCTGCTGTGGGAAGTACCTGGGGTCCTTCCCATGCCCTTTAAGGGCCACAGGAGGATTGCTGTAGCATGGGATAGGAGTCAATAGGTTGGTCCAATCTTCTAAGACATACTGTAATTTTCAGGGCCTGCTGGCCAAGCCATTCCAATAAGGCCTCCTCCAGAAATTTTGCACCAGAAGGAGCCGTAAGACTCTGGTCAAGAATGCCACCAAACTTCACAAAGCACAGCTGTGTGGAGAGGGGTGCTGAAAAGGTTCCACACACTAGACAGTATAACAAGCAGCCATCCTTCTGTGGTTCAGGTCCCCTTGCTTATAGGCATCCTGGATCTTTATGGCCTTCTGGATCTTTATGAGTGGGGCTCCCTCACTTGGCCTTAGAGAAAAACACTCTTCCCACCACAATAGAAAAAAGCAGGAGCAGCCTCTTACCCCAAATTATTTTTCTTGCACGATGAATGGTGTGTATATGCTCATTCACTCATGCGCTCTCTGTTTTATCATTCTTCTTCTTATACTGCTGGAGCAGATGGGAGGAGTAGCAGCTGCATCTAGCGTCTTTGACTGTTGACTAGCATTCTGATTTTAGAGTGTTTTAGCATATTTTTATCCCTAGTTTGTGGTCTAAAATATAAGAATAAAGATAAATTTCACTCAGCATTCTGTTACAATAGTAAATACTCAGTTTTTGTTTTGCATCCAGTACACGTCCAAGGCACAATTCCAAAGGAATTTCTTTTGCCCTATAGGTAAGAAAAAAAATTCTAAGTAAATTATCAGAAGAAACTAAAGTAGCTCTCACAAAACTCCATAGCTCTCTGAATGAAAAGGTAAGTGAAGTTTTATTCTATTTAGATATTTGGGCTAGAATTTGTGATCTTTGAATAGATAGATTTTTATCAGAATAACTGAAATCTAAACCTATTATCCTGCACTCAGACACCTCTTTGGCAGGTGAAGGAAGAGACCAAGCTGGGGGCATTTTACCCTCTAGTCCTAAATCACAGCTTCAAACTTCATGACAAAATGACCTTTTATGGTACTAAATGACTGCTTTTCTTTAGGCAACCTGTTTTATAAAAGTAAATCATGGTATTAAATACCTTTTCAGAGCATAGAAGACTTTCTTTCTTGTCTGGATTCTGCAGCAGAAGCTTGTGATATTATGGTGAAAAGGGGAGACAAAAAAAGGGAAAGGTAACATTGAATTAATGTCTGAAATTTCGTATCTGAAATTGGAGTCTATCTGAATCTTGCATAGAGAACTGTTGTGTCTAAATGGCTGTAGACCTTCAGTCATAGTTAGTCTTCATATCCTCTCTCTGACCCAATAGAATAAGGTAGCAGAGTTGCTAATCCCATAGTTGATCAAGCCTGGGAACTTATTAGCTTTAAGACCTTTATAGGAACGCTTATTTAATCTAATGCACATCTGTTTGATCCCCAACAATTCAAAATAAAAAGCATACTTTGAGTATCTCTGCTCCATATATATATATATATATATATATATGTTTTTCTGTCATTTTCTAGCATATTAGTTTGTCCATGCTGTTTAGGATTATGTGTGTCTGTATCCCCTAAAAAGTCCTTTAAAATTGTCATGGAACTAGATTAATTAAACTAGAGATGCTAAAAATGAAAACAGAATAGAAGAATTGAAGTTGGTGAGAACTTGTTAAAATATGATAATGTATTATTTTATTTTTGTTCAGGCAGATACTGTTCCAGCATCGACAAGCACTGGCTGAACAGCTAAAAGTCACAGAAGACCCTGCTCTTATTCTGCATCTCACATCGGTTCTGTTGTTTCAGTTCTCAACTCACAGCATGCTCCATGCACCTGGAAGATGTGTCCCACAGATCATTGCTTTTCTGAATAGTAAAATTCCAGAGGTATTACATTTTCAGTGCACTTGAAACTTTTATAGCTTTTAGATGCTGACTATTTTGAATGGATAGATGTGAATCATTGTGAACACTAAGACACAAAAAACATCATCTTCCTGCTTCCAAGAATGGAAACAGTGAATAAGGAGGTTGATTTTTAAAACTCAGCATAGCTCAGGAATCTTTCCATGGTAAGGAATATTCTGAATCTGGAAATTAAGCTTTTGGAAGAGAAATAATAATGTTCAGTCTTCCATTTCAGTTTATGCAGGTTTAACCTGTCCTTTAAGGACCAGCTCAAAAATTCTTATCCTACACAAATTCATCTGAGAAACTCTTCAGCTAAAGGTAAATTGGCTTCTTTGAACTTCCATATCACTTTGACAGTATCTTTGGTGATAGAAGCTAGCTCAGTCAACTTACATTAAAATGACCTGTTCATGTTTTATCTCCCCCAAACTGTAAATTCCTTGAGAGCAAAGACCTTGCTAGATTCAGCTTTCTAATTCTATGGCCAGTAATTTGTAAAGATGAAGACTGTCAATGTATTGGGTTGGCCAAAAAGTTCCAAGATGGCTCCAGCAGCAGTCAGTTGTCTTTAAACTTTATTTGAAACAATATTGTTAGATTGTATTAAGACAGCTGTCATATCAGTGTGCTGTTAAAAAGAAAACATCAAAATTGGTGAATTTTTGGGTAGCCATTTTAATATTGAAGATAGAAAAAAAAAAGCAACATTTTCGGCATATTATGCTTTATTATTTCAAGAAAGGTAAAAACGGGCTTCCCTGTTGGCGCAGTGGTTGAGAGTCCGCCTGCCGATGCAGGGGACGTGGGTTCGTGCTCCGGTCCGGGAATATCCCACATGCCATGGAGGGCTAGGCCCGTGAGCCATGGCCGCTGAGCCTGCATGTCCGGAGCCTGAGCTCCGCAGCAGGAGAGGCCACAACAGTGAGAGGCCCGCGTACCGCAAAAAAAAAAGAAAAGTCAAAACACAACCAAAACACACAAAAAGATTTGTACAGTGTATGGAGAAGGTGCTGTGACTGATTGAACATGTCAAAAGTGGTTTGTGAAGTTTTGTGCTGGGGATTTCTCGCTGGACAATGCTCCACAGTCAGTAGACCAGTTGAAGTTGATAGCAGTCAAACTGAGACATTAATTGAGAACAATCAACATTATACCATGCAGGAGATAGCGACATACTCACAATATCCAAATCAAGCGTTTTTCATCATTTGCACCAGCTTGGTTACGTTCATCGCTTTGATGTTTGGGTTCCACATAAGTTAAGCGAAAAAAACCTTGACAGTATTTCCGCACGTGATTCTCTACCGAAAATGTTCCATTTTTAAAACAAATTATGATAAGCAATGAAAAGTGGTGTGAAACAGAAGAGATCATGGACCAAGCGAAATGAACCACCATCAACCACACCAAAGGCAGGTCTTCATCCAAAGGTGATGTTGTGTATATGGTGGGATTGGAAGGGAGTCCTCTATTATGAGCTTTTTCCAGAAAACCAAAAGACTAATTCCAACAAGTACTCCCAAAGAGACCAACTGAAAGCAGCACTAGACGAAAAGCACCCAGAATCAGTCAAGGGAAATCACATAACCTTCCATCAGGATAACGCAAGACTGCATGTTTGTTTGACGACCAGGCAAAAGCTATTACAGCTTGGCTGGGAAGTTCTGATTCATCTGCTGTATTCACCAGATATCACACCTTCAGATTTCCATTTATTTCAGTCTTCACAAAATTCTCTTAATGGAAAAAACTTCAGTTCCCTGGAAGACTGTAAAAGGCACCTGGAACATTTGTGTTCAAAAAGAAAAAAATTTTGGGGAAGGTGGAATTATGAAGCTGCCTGAAAAATGGCAGAAAGTAGTGGAACAAAACAATGAATATGTTGTTCAATAAAGTTCCTAGTGAAAATGAATTTACTTTAAAAACTGAAGGAACCTTTTGGCCAACCCAATACTTTGTTCTACAGAAAATTAAATCATGTTTGTTAACTTTTCTCCTCTTTTCACAGGTTCAACATACTCTTTTAGTAAAGTATCAAGGTTTGGTTATAAAGCATTTAGTCAGTCAAAGTAAGAAGACTGGGCAGGGAGAAGATCCCTTGAGTGATGAATTAGACAAAGAACAAGAAGATATCATCAGTATGACTCGTAAAGAGCTTCAAGAACTTTCCTCATCCATTAAAGACCTTGTTGTCAAATCCAGGAAATCATCAGTGACAGAAGAGTAATGATTTTAATTTACTTAATGTTGTCATACAGTAAACGTTTTTTCCCCAAAGTTAAAGGTGAGTGGTTACAAAAAAAAATAACGCATTTCACAGTCCAGAATCCCCCACTCAATAGCACTTCCCACACTCACAGTTCAGTTCAAACAGTAGTGTTGAATTCATTGTAAATCTTACAAAGATGTGAATTTTTGTAAATTGGGTTCTCCATGGAAGATTTCTTTTTCACATTATTCTAAAAATTATACATTTCAGGTTTATTTTCTTTCTAGATGCTGAATGAAGAATAAATCTTCTGCTTTTATCTCTAGGAAAGGACTCATTCGTTGTGTTATTGGATTTGAAGTGACACGTGTAAATTTACACATATTACAGAAACTTAAAATGCGGTCATGTTTTTTTTTGGTGTTGAAAATAGTGTTTTTACTTTAAAATTAATAGAGAATGGTTCAAACCTAAAGTACAGAAAATTGCAAAATATTTTTTTATTACTAAGCCCTCACTCTTATTTCTGGCAGATAGATGGCTTCTCATCTCCCCCACAAGAGTGAACTTTTATGTGGCTGGGAGGTTCAGGGATGTGTTTACAGGTACAGAAGAACACCCAAGGAGCCCATGCACTGCTGTGCTCTATTCTAAAGTACGATGCTAACAGGAGTGAGAGAAAAAATATAATTTACTACTGATAGGTGTAAGTCACATTTTAACATTGTAATAACTAAAAATTTAATATAGTTTTTTTAACCCAGTTTGCATTTCTGAATTTCATTTTTTATATTAATAGTCACCATCACCTAATACTTTGTTGTAGGGGATCTATAAGTGCATTTAAATCATTAGAACTTTTTTTTTTCAAAATAGAAACGCTTATTTAAAAATAGGTGTTTTTGGGCTTCCCTGGTGGTGCAGTGGTTGAGAGTCCGCCTGCTGATGCAGGGGACATGGGTTAGTGCCCCGGTCCGGGAAGATCCCACATGCCACAGAGCAGCTAGGCCCATGAGCCATGGCTGCTGAGCCTGCACGTCCAGAGCCTGTGTTCTGCAATGCAAGAGGCCACAACAGTGAGAGGCCCACATACGGCAAAAAAAAAAAAAGGTGTTCTTGTTCTGTAAAGATTAGTAGTAGTTAAAAGACTAAAATAGTTCCTTGGAGTAATCATTTCAATCAGATGAGTTTCAAGCAACAATTTATTGTATATAAAAGAGGAACTTATTTAAAATAGTAAATTAAATCTCAAATATTTTTTTTAAATACTGTTTTATATAATACCTTACATGGCATTTAAAACTATTTTTGAAAATGTTTGAATACAAAGATTGGTCTACCTCTACACTAATTCTAGACAAAGTATTAATATTGAAAGAAATATAATTTGCTAAGCAAAGTTGATAGGAATGTAACAAACTAAAAAATATTTTCCATTGCTAATTTCCTATTAATATATTTTCATAAGGGCAAAGGAAGAAAAATGACAAATCCTCTGTGAACACAAATTCCAATTAGTTTGTTGATTCAGCTTCCAAAATACTGAACACCCAACCTGATTTTTTATTCAGTCTTTAAGGACCTTACCATTTATGCTTCAAGAGATATCAAAGTAATCCACATTTGAGTCAAACTAGATCACAGACAATGAAGCAAATAAAAGCATTTGACTTTGTTAATTTGTGAAAATAAAAATAGAAGAGACAGTGAAGCAAATAAAATATTCTTATTTTGTTTGCATGAAATTTGTTTCATCAAAATGGTTATTTTTCCACAGTAAGAGTTTTTACTTTTTTGTAAATAAAATTATTTAGCTGATTTCATATTAAAAATCTAATTTCATTAATAAAAGTTGTTCCATGTTTATCTACTATGATCTTAATGGGCAGATTTAAGAATGTTATTTGAAATAAAGTCTGTTGTTTCTGTTAAATTTTATGTACTTTGAAGACTTATTTTAATTACTAGGATTAATTGATACATATTGTATTTACATTTTAAAATTCTATTCTGAACATTTTTAAAGGATTTTGTTATATTTTTCTTACACAAAAATAATTCCATAGTCCTTTCATTCCTTGAAAGTTTGCCATTTCGTGAACCATTTCACCTCAGTAAATCATTTTCAGTTAGCTAGTTTTCAGCAAATGTATAGCTAAACTCTCATCTGCTACTTTCTACTGTTGCAGATAATGGTAGATATTTGAATAATGTGCTCAGGTATTCATATTCATGTGTTCCATCTCCAGACCATGTGTTTTTGAATAGTCAAAGGAAACTCACTTCTGACCATCAGAAAGATTCAGTGAAGAGTGGTATATCTTACCAAAATTAGTATATTTTCCAAAAAGACCTTAATGCTAAATTAGAACAATAAATGTAGAAATTGCTTAACCTGAATGTAGAACCATCTTGAACTTTTTGGAGAATGTATTGATACTTTAGTCAGATCATGAAGCACCAAGGACGAGGTCAAAGGGCAACAGTGAGCTGAAGAAGAGTGTGTGAAAAAACGGTTCATTCCTTCCTCAGAAATGCCACTTGACCCATGGCCAAATGGATTTTTTTTCTATCAAGAGCTAATTTATGTGAGTTGGATAGGGGGTGGGGACAATGGAAGGTTTGCTTTCTTTGACTAATACCAATGAAGTCTTTGACCCAGTGTACATGGGAGATGAAAGAAAAACACATTTATAAACTCTGAGATGTACATTTTCCACAGAACCTAGGAGCACTATTAAAGTGGCTGTTAAAATGATCTACAGACTCACTCAAGTTGCTCCACTTTGAAGGCCACACCAAGCCAACAGGAGAATAAATAGAACCCAGGACTCTACAGCAATCAGAGAAGAAAAAGAATCCAAATTGGAAAGGAAGAAGTAAAACTGTCACTGTTTGCAGGTGACATGATATTATACATAGAAAATCCTAAAGATGCTACCAGAAAACTACTAGAACTCATCAATGAATTCAGTAAAGTTGCAGGATACAAAACTAATATGCAGAGATCCATTACATTTCTAACAATGAAATATCAGAAAGAAATTAAGGAAACAATCCCATTTACCATTGCATTGAAAAGAATAACATACCTAGGAATAAACTTAACTGCAAAAGACCTGTCCTCTGAAAATTTTAAGACACTGATGAAAGAAACCGAAGCCGACACAAACAGATGGAAAGAGATACCATGTTCTTGGATTAGAAGAATCAATACTGTTAAAATGACCATACTACTACCCAAGGCATTTTACAGATTCAGTGTAATCCCCATCAAATTACCAATGGCATTTTTCACAGAACTGGAACAAAAAAATTTTTAATTTGTACAGAAACACAAAAGACCTCAAATAGCCAAAATAATCTTGGGAAAGAAGAACAGAGCTGGAGGAATCATGCTCCCCAACTTCAGACTATACTATAAAGCTACAGTAATCAGAAAAGTATGGTATTGGCACAAAAACAGACACATAGATCAATGGAACAGGATAGAGAGCCAGAAATAAACCCACATGTTTATGGTCAATTAATCTACAACGAAGGAGGCAAAATTATACAACAAAGAGAAGACAGTCTCTTCAATAAGTGGTGCTCGGAAAACTGGACAGCTACATGGGAAAGAATGAAATTAGAATGTTCTCTAACAGCATACACAAAAATAAGACTCAAAATGGATTAAAGACCTAAACATAAGACTGGATACTGTAAAACTTCTAGAGGAAAACATAGGCCGAACACTCTGACATAAATTGCAACAATATTTTTTTGGATTGGTCTCGTAGAGTAATGGAAACAAAGGCAAAAATTTTAAAATGGGACCTAATTAAAAGCTTTTGCACAGCAAAGGAAACCATAAACAAAATGAAAAGACAGCCTACTGAATGGAAGAAAATATTTGCAAACAATGCTACCGACAAGGGATTAATTTCCAAAATATACAGTTTATACAGCTCAATATCAAAAAAAACAACCCAATAAAAAAAATGAGCAGAAGATCTAAATAGGCATTTCTCCTAAGACGACATACAGACAGCCAACAGGTACATGAAAAGACGTTCAACATCACTATTAGAGAAATGCAAATCAAAACTACAATGAGTTATCACCTCACACTGGTCAGAGTGGCCAGCATCAAAGTCTACAAATAATAAATGCTGGAGAGGGTGTGGAGAAAAGGGAACCCTCCTACCCTGTTGGTGGGAATGTAAATCGGTGCAGCCACTATGGAGAACAGTATGGAGGTTTCTTTAAAAACTGAAAGTAGAGTTGCCATATGATCCAGCAATCCAACTCCTGGGCACATATCCTGAAAAGATGAAAACTAATTCAAAAGGATACATGCATCCCAGTGCTCATAGCAGCACTGTTTACAATAACCGAAACATAGAAGAAACCTAAATGTCCATCAACAGATAAATGGATTAAAAAAATGTGGCGCATATATGCACACACTACTCAGCCATTAAAAAGAATGAAATACCATTTGCAGCAACATGGATGGACCTAGAGATTGTCATACAATCAGAGAGACATATAATTATCACGTGGAATCTTAAAAAAATCTAAAAAATGATATAAATGAACTTATTTACAAAACAGAAATAGACTCACACACATAGAAAACAAACTTATGGTTACTACCACAGGGGATAGCAGGGGGTAGCGGGGAGATAAGTTAGTTTGGGATAAACATATACACACTACTATGCATAAAATAGATAAACAACAAGGACCTACCGTATAGCACAGGGAACTATATTCAATATCTTGTAATAACCTGTAATAGCAAAGAATCCAAAAAGTATTTTATATATATATAATTATATATATATGTAATTTATATATATATAATTTTATAGTTGATTTACCTTGACTTGGTAAATCGACTATAAAATTAATTAATTTAGAAAAATAGAACACAGGACAGACCTCTTCCAAACCACCTAAGAAAGCAAGCCTGACTTTTGGGTCTTCAGAAACAGTGTTTATTCCATTTACATCACACACAAAAAAAGAAGGAACAACTACTTTGAACAGGTTATTAAATTTTTATAAGTTCCCAGTGTTGTGTTTTATCTGTTTTACCAGGCTTGTTTCTATTTGCACCTCTGTGTCTCTTCAGTGATTAGTAGTAAGACCTAACCTGGATATGTGTTTGAAGAGCAGGAAGGGATTGCACTGGGGTGTGATGGAAAAAAAGCAGGACATGGTGAATTTAAATCCTTGGCTCAGTAATCTCCTGGATCCTGTAAGACAGCTAAGTACAAAGAATATGAATGAAAATCTTAAAAATGTGCCTTGCTTTCAAGGAGATGGCAAGAATCAACAATTGTAGTTCCATACAGTGTTTTGAGAGAAGCAAGCAGAGGATGTTATGGGAGAAGAAAGTCAAACTGTCTTGCACTGCAGGGAGGAAAGCTGAACAGGCTGGGGGTGACCCCCTGAACCGAGTCCTGAAGGAAGAGTCGGGCTAGCCTGGTATGGGCATTTCTGGGCAGAGAAAAGGAGATTCTGGAGTACTAAGATAATATGAAATGAGACATTTGAGAATACCTAAAGTATGAAAATAAGAAAAATGGTTTGGGGAAGTAGTGTAAGATGAAGCTGGAGAGGTCAGAGGGGGATCACAAAATGCCTTACATGCTAAACGGAAAAGTTTAGCCATCCTCCGAAAAAAAAGGGGTTGCTTTTAAGGATTAACCAGGGACATGAGGTGATTAGATTTGTCTTCTAAAAAGATCATCCATTCTGAAAGGCAGTTTGACAATTTACCAAAATCCTTTAAAATGTATACATTATTTGTTTTGCATTTCTCTAATGATTAGTGATGTTGAGCATCCTTTCACATGTTTGTTGGCAATCTGTATATCTTCTTTGGAGAAATGTCTATTTAGGTCTTCTGCCCATTTTTGGATTGGGTTGTTTGTTTTTTTGATATTGAACTGCATGAGCTGCTTGTATATTTTTGAGATTAATCCTTTGTCAGTTGCTTCATTTGCAAATATTTTCTCCCATTCTGAGGGTTGTCTTTTCGTCTTGTTTATGGTTTCCTTTGCTATGCAAAAGCTTTGAAGTTTCATTAGGTCCCATTTGTTTATTTTTGTTTTTATTTCCATTTCTCTAGGAGGTGGGTCAAAAAGGATCTTGCTGTGATGTATGTCATAGAGTGTTCTACCTGTGTTTTCCTCTAAGAGTTTTATAGTGTCTGGCCTTACATTTAGGTCTTTAATCCATTTTGAGTTTATTTTTGTGTATGGTGTTAGGAAGTGTCCTAATTTCATTCATTCTTTTACATGTAGCTGCCCAGTTTTCCCAGCTCCACTTATTGAAAAGGCTGTCTTTTCTCCATTGTATATTCTTGCCTCCTTTATCAAAGATAAGGTGACCACATGTGTGTGGGTATATCTCTGGGTTTTCTATCCTGTTCCATTGATCTATATTTCTGTTTTTGTGCCAGTACCATACTGCCTTGATTATTGTAGCTTTGTTGTATAGTCTGAAGTCAGGGAGCCTGATTCCTCCAGCTCCATTTTTCTTTCTCAGGATTGCTCTGGCTATTCGGGGTCTTTTGTGTTTCTATACAAATTGTGAAATTTTTTTATTCTGGTTCTGTGAAAAATGCCATTGGTAGTTTGATAGAGATTGCATTGTATCTGTGGATTGCTTTGGGTAGTATAGTCATTGCAAATCAAAACTACAATGAGGTATCACCTCACACCAGTCAGAATGGCATCATCAAAAAATCTACAAACAATAAATGCTGGAGAGGGTGTGGAGAAAAGGGAATCCTCTTGCACTGTTGGTGGGAATGAAAACTGATACAGCCACTATGGAAAACAGTAATGGAGGCTCCTTAAAAAACTAAAAATAGAACTACCATATGACCCAGCAATCCCACTACTGGGCATATACCCTGAAAAAAACATAATTCAAAAAGAGACATGTACCACAGTGTTCACTGCAGCTCTATTTACAATAGTCAGGACATAGAACCAACCTAAATGTCCATCAACAGATGAATGGATAAAGATGTGGCACATATATACAATGGAATACTACTAAGCCATAAAAAGAAACGAAATTGAGTTATTTTGTAGTGAGGTGGATGGACCTAGAGTCTGTCATACAGAGTGAAGTCAGTCAGAAAAAGAAAACCAAATACCGTATGCTAACACATATATATGGAATTTAAAAAAAAAAAGGTTCTGAAGAACCTAGAGGCAGGACAGGAATAAAGACACAGATGTAGAGAATGGACTTGAGGACACAGGGAGGGGGAAGGGTAAGCTGGGACGAAGTGAGAGAGTGGCACTGACATATATACACTACCAAATGTAAAACAGGTAGCTAGTGGGAAGCAGCTGCATAGCACAGGGAGATCAGCTCAGTGCTTTGTGACCACCTAGAGGCGTGGGTTAGGGAGGGTGGGAGGGAGACACGAGGGAGGGGATATGGGGATGTATGTATACATATAGCTGATTCATTTTGTTACACAGCAGAAAGTAACACAACACTGTAAAGCAATTATACTCCAATAAAGTTGTTAAAAAATGCATATACTGGGGGGGACCCTGAAGATGGCGGAAGAGTAAGACGCGGAGATCGCCTTCCTCCCCACGGATACACCAGAAGTACATCTACACGTGGAACAACTCCTACAGAACACCTACTGAAGGCTGGCAGAAGACCTCAGACCTCCCAAAAGGCAAGAAACTCCCCACGTACCTGGGTAGGGCAAAAGAAAAAAAGAAAAAACAGACAAAAGAATAAGGACGGCACCTGCACCAGTGAGAGGGAGCTGTGAAGGAGGAAAAGTTTCCACACACTAGGAAGCCCCTCTGCGGGCGGAGACTGCGGGAGGCGGAGGGGGGAGCTTCGGGACCGCGTAGTAGTGCACAGCGACGGGTGCGGAGGGCAAAGCGGGGAGATTCCCGCACAGAGGATCGGTGCCGACCGGCACTCACCAGCCCGAGAGGCTTGTCTGCTCACCCGCCGGGGCGGGCGGGGCTGCGAGCTGAGGCTCGGGTTTCGGTTTTGGACGGAGCACAGGGAGAGGACTGTGGTTGGCGGCTTGAACATAGCCTTAACGGGTTAGTGCACCACGACTAGCCGGGAGGGAGTTCGGGGAAAAGCCTGCACCTGCCGAAGAGGCAAGAGACTTTTTCTTCCCTCTTTGTTTCCTGGTGCGCGAGGAGAGGGGTTTAAGAGCACTGCTTAAAGGAACTCCAAAGACGGGCGCGAGCCGCGGCTAAAAGCGCGAACCCCAGAGACAGGCGCGAGCCGCGGCTAAAAGCGCGAACCCCAGAGACGGGCGGGAGACGCTAAGGCTGCTGCTGCCGCCACCAAGGGGCCTGTGTGCGAGCACAGGTCACTCTCCACACCCCTCTTCCGCGGAGCCTGTGCAGCCCGCCACTACCAGGTTCCCGGGATCCAGGGACAACTTCCCCGGGAGAACGCACAGCGGGCCTCAGGCTGGTGCAACGTCACGCCGGCCTCTGCCGCAACGTCACGCCGCCTCTGACGCCGCAGGCCCGCCCCGCACGCAGTGCCCCTCCTTCCCCCCCCCCACCCCCGGCCTGAGTGAGCCGGAGCCCCCGAATCAGCGGCTCCTTTAACCCCGTCCTGTCTGAGCAAAAAACAGACGCCCTCCAGCGACCTACACGCAGAGGCAGGGCCAAATCCAAAGGTGAGCTCCTGTGAGCTGTGAGAACAAAGAAGAGAAAGGGAAATCTCTCCCAGCAGCCTCAGAAGCAGCGGATTAAAGCTCCACAATCAACTTGATATACCCTGCATCTGTGGAATACCTGAATACACAAGGAATGATCCCAAATTGAAGAGGTGGAATTTAGGAGCGAGATCTATGATTTTTTTTCCCTTTTCCTCTTTTTGTGAATGTGTACGTGTATGCTTCTGTGTGAGACCTTGTCTGTATACTCTTGCTTCCACCATTTGTCCTAGGGCTCTATCCGTCCATGGTGTTTTTAAAAATTTTTTTTCTTAATAATTAATTGTAATAACTTTATTATACTTTACCTTCGTTCTTTCTTTCTTTCTTTCCTTCCTTCCTTCCCTCCTTTAGACAACGAATCACCCCAAATTGAGGAGGTGGTCTCTGAGAGCAAGATTTATGATTTTTCCCCCTTTACCTCTTTTTGTGAAGGTGTATGTGTATGCTTCTGTGTAAGATTTTCTCTGTATAGCTTTGCTTCCAACATTTGTCCTAAGGTTCTATCCGTCCCTTTTTTTTTTCTAAATATTTTTTAATTCAATAACTATATTATACTTTATTTTATTTTTACTGTATCTTCTTTCTTTCTGTCTTTTTTCCTTCTTTCCCTCCTTCTTTCCTTCCTTCCTCCCTCCCTCCCTCCTTTCTTTCCTTCTTTGCTTCTTTCTTCCTTCCTTCTTTTCCTCCTTTCCTTCTTTCTTTCCTCATACTTCTATTAATTCTCTCTACTTTTTCTCCCTTTTATTCTGAGCTGTGTGGATGAAAGGCTCTTGGTGCTCCAGCCAGGAGTCAGGGCTCTGCCTCTGAGGTAGGAGAGCCAACTTCAGGACACTGGTCAACAAGAGACCTCCCAGCTCCACATAATATTAAATGGCGGAAATCTCCCAGAGACCTCCATCTTAACACCAGCACCCAGCTTCACTCAACGACCAGCAAGCAACAGTGCTGGACAACCTATGCCAAACAACTAGCAAAACAGGAACACAACCACACCCATTAGCAGAGAGGCTGCCGAAAATCATAATAAGGCCACAGACACCCCAAAACACACCACCAGACGTGAACCTGCCCACTAGAGAGACAAGATCCAGCCTCATCCACCACAACACAGGCACTAGTCCCCTCCACCAGGAAGCCTACACAACCCACTGAAACAACCTTAGCCACTGGGGACAGACACCAAAAACAATGGGAACTACAAACCAGGAGCCTGCAAAAAGGAGACCCCAAACACAGTAAGATAAGCAAAATGAGAAGACAGAAAAACAGCAGATGAAGGAGCAAGATAAAAATGCACCAGACCTAACAAATGAAGAGGAAATAGGCAGTCTACCTGAAAAAGAATTCAGAATAATGATAGTAAGGATGATCCGAAATCTTGGAAGTAGAATGGACAAAATGCAAGAAACAGTTAACAAGGACCTAGAAGAAATAAAGATGAAACAAGCAACGATGAACAACGCAATAAATGCAATTAAAAGTACTCTAGATGGGATCAATAGCAGAATAACTGAGGCAGAAGAACGGATAAGTGACCTGGAAGATAAAATAGTGGAAATAACTACTGCAGAGCAGAATAAAGAAAAAAGAATGAAAAGAACTGAGGACGGTCTCAGAGACCTCTGGGACAACATTAAACGCACCAACATTCGAATTATAGGGGTTCCAGAAGAAAAAGAGAAAAAGAAAGGGACTGAGAAAATATTTGAAGAGATGATAGTTGCAAACTTCCCTAATATGGGAAAGGAAATAGTTAATCAAGTCCAGGAAGCACAGAGAGTCCCATACAGGATAAATACAAGGAGAAATACGCCAAGACACATATTAATCAAACTGTCAAAAATTAAATACAAAGAAAGCATATTAAAAGCAGCAAGGGAAAAACAACAAATAACACACAAGAGAATCCCCATAAGGTTAACAGCTGATCTTTCAGCAGAAACCCTACAAGCCAGAAGGGAGTGGCAGGACATACTGAAAGTGATGAAGGAGAAAAACCTGTAACCAAGACTACTCTACCCAGCAAGGATCTCATTCAGATTTGATGGAGAAATTAAAACCTTTACAGACAAGCAAAAGCTGAGAGAGTTCAGCACCACCAAACCAGCTTTACAACAAATGCTAAAGGAACTTCTCTAGACAAGAAACACAAGAGAAGGAAAAGACCTATAATAATGAACCCAAAACAATATAGAAAATGGGAATAGGAACATACATATCGATAATTACCTTAAATGTAAATGGACTAAATGCTCCCACCAAAAGACACAGATTGGCTGAATGGATATAAAAACAAGACCCTTATATATGCTGTCTACAAGAGACCCACTTCAGACCTAGAGACACATACAGACTGAAAGTAAGGGGATGGAAAAAGATATTCCATGCAAATGGAAACCAAAAGAAAGCTGGAGTCGCAATTCTCATATCAGACAAAATAGACTTTAAAATAAGGACTATTAAAAGAGAAAAAGAAGGACACTACATAATGATCAAGGGATCGATCCAAGAAGAAGATATAACAATTGTAAATATTTATGCACCCAACATAGGAGCACCTCAATACATAAGGCAAATACTAACATCCATAAAAGGGGAGATCGACAGTAACACATTCATAGTAGGGGACTTTACACCCCACTTTCACCCATGGACAGATCATCCAAAATGAAAATAAATAAGGAAACACAAGCTTTAAATGATACATTAAACAAGATGGACTTAATTGATATTTATAGGACACTCCATCCAAAAACAACAGAATACACATTTTTCTCAAGTGCTCATGGAACATTCTCCAGGATAGATCATATCTTGGGTCACAAATCAAGCCTTGGTAAATATAAGAAAATTGAAATTGTATCAAGTATCTTTTCTGACCACAACACCATGAGACTAGATATCAATTACAGGAAAAGATCTGTAAAAATTACAAACACATGGAGGCTAAACAATACACTACTTAATAATGAAGTGATCACTGAAGAAATCAAAGAGGAAATAAAAAAATACCTAGAAACAAATGACAATGGAGACACAACGACCCAAAACCTATGGGATGCAGCAAAAGCAGTTCTAAGGGGGAAGTTTATAGCAATACAAGCCCACCTTAAGAAGCAGGAAACATCTCGAATAAACAACCTAACCTTGCACCTCAAGCAATTAGAGAAAGAAGAACAAAAAAACCCCAAAGCTAGCAGAAGGAAAGAAATCATAAAAATCAGATCAGAAATAAATGAAAAAGAAATGAAGGAAACGATAGCAAAGATCAATAAAACTAAAAGCTGGTTCTTTGAGAAGATAAACAAAATAGATAAACCACTAGCCAGACTCATCAAGAAAAAAAGGGAGAAGACTCAAATCAATAGAATTAGAAATGAAAAAGGAGAAGTAACAACTGACACTGCAGAAATAAAAAAAATCATGAGAGATTACTACAAGCAACTCTATGCCAATAAAATGGACAATCTGGAATAAATGGACAATTCTTAGAAATGCACAACCTGCCAAGACTGAATCAGGAAGAAATAGAAAATATGAACAGACCAATCACAAGCACTGAAATTGAAACTGTGATTAAAAATCTTCCAACAAACAAAAGCCCAGGACCAGATGGCTTCACAGGTGAATTCTATCAAACGTTTAGAGAAGAGCTAACACCTATCCTTCTCAAACTCTTCCAAAATATAGCAGAGGGAGGAACACTCCCAAATTCCTTCTACGAGGCCACCATCACCTTGATACCAAAACCAGACAAGGATGTCACAAAGAAAGAAAACTACAGGCCAATATCACTGATGAACATAGATGCAAAAATCCTCAACAAAATACTAGCAAACAGAATCCAACAGCACATTAAAAGGATCATGCACCATGATCAAGTGGGGTTTATTCCAGGAATGCAAGTATTCTTCAATATACACAAATCTATCAATGTGATAAACCATATTAACAAATTGAAGGAGAAAAACCATATGATCATCTCAATAGATGCAGAGAAAGCTTTTGACAAAATTCAACACCCATTTATGATAATAACCCTGCAGAAAGCAGGCATAGAGGGAACTTTCCTCAACATAATAAAGGCCATATATGACAAGCCCACAGCAAACATCATCCTCAATGGTGAAAAACTGAAAGCATTTCCACTAAGATCAGGAACAAGACAAGGTTGCCCACTCTCACCACTCTTATTCAACATAGTTTTGGAAGTTTTAGCCACAGCAATCAGAGAAGAAAAGGAAATAAAAGGAATCCAAATCGGAAAAGAAGAAGTAAAGCTGTCACTGTTTGCAGATGACATGATACTATACATAGAGAATCCTAAAGATGCTACCAGAAAACTACTAGAGCTAATCAATGAATTTGGTAAAGTAGCAGGATACAAAATTAATGCACAGAAATCTCTGGCATTCCTATATACTAATGATGAAAACTCTGAAAGTGAAATCAAGAAAACACTCCCATTTACCATTGCAACAAAAAGAATAAAATATCTAGGAATAAACCTACCTAAGGAGACGAAAGACCTTTATGCAGAAAATTATAAGACACTGATGAAAGAAATTAAAGATGATACAAATAGATGGAGAGATATACCATGTTCTTGGATGGGAAGAATCAACATTGTGAAAATGACTCTACTACCCAAAGCAATCTACAGATTCAATGCAATCCCTATCAAACTACCACTGGCATTTTTCACAGAACTAGAACAAAAAATTTCACAATTTGTATGGAAACACAAAAGACCCCGAATAGCCAAAGCAATCTTGAGAACGAAAAAAGGAGCTGGAGGAATCAGGCTCCCTGACTTCAGACTATACTACAAAGCTACAGTAATCAAGACAGTATGGTACTGGCACAAAAACAGAAAGATAGATCAATGGAACAGGATAGAAAAACCAGAGATAAACCCACGCACATATGGACACTTTATCTTTGATAAAGGTGGCAGGAATGTACAGTGGAGAAAGGACAGCCTCTTCAATAAATGGTGCTGGGAAAACTGGACAGGTACATGTAAAAGTATGAGATTAGATCACTCCCTAACACCATACACAAAAATAAGCTCAAAATGGATTAAAGACCTAAATGTAAGGCCAGAAACTATCAAACTCTTAGAGGAAAACATAGGCAGAACACTCTATGACATAAATCACAGCACGATCCTTTTTGACTCACCTTCTAGAGAAATGGAAATAAAAACAAAAATAAACAAATGGGACCTAATGAAACTTCAAAGCTTTCGCACAGCAAAGGAAACCATAATCAAGACCAAAAGACAGCCCTCAGAATGGGAGAAAATATTTTCAAATTAAGCAACTGACAAAGGATTAATCTCCAAAATTTACAAGCAGCTCATGCAGCTCAATAACAAAAAAACAAACAACCCAATCCAAAAATGGGCAGAAGACCTAAACAGACATTTCTCCAAAGAAGATATACAGACTGCCAACAAACACATGAAAGAATGCTCAACATCATTAATCATTAGAGAAATGCAAATCAAAACTACAATGAGATATCATCTCACACCAGTCAGAATGGCCATCATCAAAAAATCTAGAAACAATAAATGCTGGAGAGGGTGTGGAGAAAAGGGAACACTCTTGCACTGCTGGTGGGAATGTGAATTGGTACAGCCACTATGGAGAACAGTATGGAGGTTCCTTAAAAAACTACAAATAGAATTACCATATGACCCAGCAATCCCACTACTGGGCATATACCCTGAGAAAACCAAAATTCAAAAAGAGCCATGTACCAAAATGTTAATTGCAGCTCTATTTACAATAGCCCGGAGATGGAAACAACCTAAGCGCCCATCATCAGATGAATGGATAAAGAAGATGTGGCACATATATACAATGGAATATTACTCAGCCTTAAAAAGAAATGAAATTGAGCTATTTGTAATGAGATGGATAGACCTAGAGTCTGTCATACAGAGTGAAGTAAGTCAGAAAGAAAAAGACAAATACCGTATGCTAACACATATATATGGAATTTAAGGGAAAAAAAATGTCATGAAGAACCTAGGGGTAAGACAGGAATAAAGACGCAGACCTACTGGAGAACGGACTTGAGGATATGGGGAGGGGGAAGGGTGAGCTTTGACAGGGCGAGAGAGAGTCATGGACATATACACACTAACAAACGTAGTAAGGTAGATAGCTAGAGGGAAGCAGCCGCAAGGCACAGGGATATTAGCTCGGTGCTTTGTGACAGCCTGGAGGGGTGGGATAGGGAGAGTGGGAGGGAGGGAGACGCAAGAGGGAAGACATATGGGAACATATGTATAACTGATTCACTTTGTTATAAAGCAGAAACTAACACACCATTGTAAAGGAATTATACCCCAATAAATATGTTTAAAAAAAAAAATTGGGAAAATAGGAACAATGCATAGGGTATTTGTGAGGACTAAATATGCTAATAAAAATCACTTAGTTATAGCGAGAAAAAAAAATCTGCATGTGTATGTTAGCTGTGCTAGTTATTAATCATACTAGAAGTTATTAATCATAATGCAAACCAATGAAATATGAATACAAAGAGAAAATGGATTTCTATGAAAAGTAAGCTGAGTGCTTTGTAAAAGCGAAATGAAGGTGAATCACTAGAAACTTACTGTTGAATAATGTTTCAAAACAACTGTCAAAAACTAAAAATAAATATTATAAAAATCTAAAAAAAATGCATATACTAAAAAAAAGACAAAATGCATTTTGATTGTATGTTATCATGATAAAAATAAGCAAAATATATTAATATATATTTTTTGCAACTACATATGGCTCTCCATCCCTGCAGAGAGAAAAAAAGAAGTATACATTATTTGTGAAATCAATGTCTCCCCTTCTGAGAAGTAAAATGTGGACTTAAAAATGTGTACAAATAATTTTCCCATCCTCTGATAGAAGAGGAACATAGACAATGTGTCTTTCAAGGAAAGGAGGAAATCTTCCTGGCTCTGAAATATTTTTGTTTATTCACATGCTAGTCTCCTGAAGAAAAACCCTTTCTCTGACTAGTCAAGCTAAAACTAAACTAGTCAATCTAAAATTCCCACAGGTTTTCTCTTGTGTTTCTTGTTATTCAATGTAAAGAAGAAAAAAAGCACTTTATCAAATTGTTTTCCTACTAGACTTGTCTTTACTCACCTAAAATGCAGCCTTAAACTTTATTATATAGACTTACAGGTTAGATAATTCCTTGAAGGCATGAAACACAGTACAGAATATATAGTGTTTAAATAGTGTCTAGTAAATGTAAATGAACTTAAAGTGAGTGTTCTATATTTTTCTCCTTCCCTCTTTCCTACCTAAGTCAAAGTCCTGTGATTCATACCTTATAAATGCTCAGGCTAAGTTTTGGTGTTGAAGAAAACAGATCAGAGAGAGAGAGAGAGAGAGAGAAGAGGAAGCACTATTCCATCACATATTTCATTGTATTGCAGCCATTATTCACAGCCACTTTAAAAATATTTAATTGATTTGGAAAATCATTCACAGTATATTAAGTATAATAGATATACCATATGCAATGTGATCTTGGTTTTCTAATTAAATATATTTAACTATAGCTGTGTAAACATTTGCATGAAAACATTTACATAAATATTCCCTTGTATAGCTATATGTATGCATAATAATATCTGGGTGACGTTTTGAGTTCTGTCTCTTGGATTGCAAGTCATTTTAAACTATTTTTTTCATTCTTATTCCAGACTTTCTGCAAGAAGCATGTATAATTCAATAAACTGATATCTTTAAATAAATATTGTTTTATAGTGATATAAAGAAATGATAGAAGGGGACCAGACTGAGACAGATGTCAGTTGTTTTATGACTGATGACAGTAATACAAGTAAGAAATGTGAGGACCAGAAATGCAGGGATAATGACAAATTTGAGAGATATTTAACAAAGTAAAACCAACAGAAGTTGGGGTTGGGGGTGAATGATGGGGATGGTGGAGAATAAATGAGAAAAGTGAGGAGTCCAAGGTATGATGTGTTGGATGATTGTGCCATGCCCTGAGACAGGAAATACAGTGGACTCTCTGTACAGTGGGGAGTCGGGAGGAGATGGTGTTTTGGGGACTGCTGAGTTTGAGATGCCTGGGGACCTCTAGACAAAGACAGCTAGTAGACAACAGGATACAGGTCTGGTACCTCAGGGTGATACCAGTTGAGTATACAGGTTTAGGAGTCATATCATTAATTTTTTCATAAGGAACCCCACGGATTCTTTGGGGTGTTAAGATCTTTATTGAGCTTAATGAAGCTTTTCTTTGGTGGAGTAGTTTGAGAAGGGAGCAGGAGGTCATAGGTTGGATACATGAATGTAGATTACCCACTCAGGAAGCACAGGTTTAATAAAGAGGGTAATAGTTCCATAGCTAGGTGGGGACATAGGCGATTTTATACCTCCTCGACTCCACTTCCTCACCTATAAAAGGAGAAAAATAATGCCTGTCTAGCCATGGTGTCATGAGGATTAAAATCTATTACTAATAATACTTTATGTTAGATTGACTGTTTTATAATAGGTTGATTCAGTGAAAGGACAGAAGAACAATTTGCTGCTAATCACCATGTTTTCATTTTCACCATATCTTCATCATCAAAGTCGGGTGAATAACAACGCACAGAGTTGATTGGCTTTATATTTCCCTAGTTCAGGTTTTTGGATTGTATGTAACTGAGTTTGTCCTCAGAAAATATTAACATATCATTCCTTTGGCACTTAGAACAAGGACAGTTCAAGTTTGGTCTGAGCACAAATGGAGTTAAGGCGCAACATTTCCTCCCTCACCCACCTTTACAAACTGAAGAAATGGCCTCAGATGGAGAGTTTAAGAGCAAATGTCACTTGCTTTATGGATCAATTTGACCCACTGAGAATTCCTGTTGTGGATTAGTTCAATATTCAAACATTTTTTTAGATCCAACTCATGAAATATCTAGCCACTTTTCAAGTTTTGACTTAAGATTTCAAAAGACTATCTGAGTCTGTGCTTAAATGAAGTCATACAGCTGTGGACGTGACATAACAATTGTTGCCAGCTCATAGGGAAATAGGCAACAGCAGGGAATGCCAGGTCCACGGTACTGGTGCAGGAAGCAGGCAACTACTTTGAGTTATCCTAGTCAAGTCCAAGGCTCAAAGTTAGCAAATTTCCCAGGAAGGCAATGATAGAAGCCACAAACCACAGTTCATCTCTCAAGCTACCAAAAATGCTACAGGTGAGAACATGGGGCCACATCTCTTTCCAGATATTTCAAAAGAAAAGCTCTATTATTAACCTTTAAGAAGGGTTCTGATAGTCACTGAAATAACAAAACAAAAAACAGGAAATACATCATCCTTTATAGAAATTTTTGTAATTTAAATATGCCCTCAATTTAGCCTAGGCAGTGGGAATTTCTTGAGTGTATGTGTCTGTATGTGCACTTTATATTTTAAACTTTCTGGAGATTATCCAGACATTTCAGATACTAATTCTGGCAGGATTTCCCTTTAAAGATGTCCTGCAGAGAATTTGTTACTCATAATTTTAAGTAAAAATTGACAAGGAGTGCTTTTTCAGCCCAGTAGGAATCAGCTATGTACATGTCACAAGACTTGGAGGAAATTCACACACCCTCCTATTGTCTTCCACAAAGTTTAAAAAGCTGCAACTGGGAGGGACCCTCAGATAGTTTTGGTGGCCCATTCTGTTCCTCTTGGAGTTGACATATGAATGTGTTGGAGGGGAAAGTAAATCATCATATATTCTTCTTTCATATTGTTTAAATCCCTGGAAGAAGCAGCTTTAAGAAGAAGTAAGTTTTGTTTTCTTTAATGTTTTCTTTGTGTTTTTAATGTGGTTTTTATTGGCTTCTTTAATTTTTTTTTAAGTACAAGAGATTCTTATAAACTTTCTAGTGACTGCTTAAAAGAAACTTTGTAGTGATTTGTTTTTACTTAGCAAGTAAGTATATATCTAGAAGTTTCTTAGAAACTTTTTAAACATTTGAGCCAACAGTTATCAAATTTTATATGCTGAGCTTTTCAGATTTCTCATTTCCGTGCCATATGTATTAAGGAAACATTGTAGCCAGATAACTTTTGAGTTGCCTCCTTAGTTCTGAAAATTGTCTTTATAATTGGAGGTATAAACTTCATTGTATTCATAAAAAAGGAATGACTCCATACTGGAGTTTTATTTGGCTTAATTTATTTGGATGACTGACTATCACTAAGGATATTTTATGGCTGGATTTACATATCCAGAGCACAATTTAAAGTTATTTACAGATTTTAAGTGAGTTAGTGAGATTCCTGCTATTAAAAAAAACAAAACAAATCTGCCTATTTTTCACAAGCAGGCATAAAGACAATTCCTAATCTTAGGCTTTCTAAGATTGAATTAAAATGTCTGTGTTTCTGACCCACACAGATATGTAATACACTGAATGAATCTAAAGCATTGCTTCTTGAAACTGGGATAGCGTAACATAAGCAAAAGTATGCGTCCCATATGTGTTTATGCTTTTTCCCTCACTATTTTAATCAGACCCTTTTTGGTGTCTGTCATGCATTCGAAAACCAAATGCAACTCCTCAGTTTGTCAATTTTCATTTTGGAAATGTAGGAACTAAAAACAATCATTAATAAAATGTGTAATTCTTATAAATAAAATGTAAGAAATTCCTCAAGCCATTTTAGCCCTCATTTCACATTCACAATACTATCGTGTATAAATTCCAGCATGTTTACTAGTAATATATATGGATTAAAATTTAACACAAATATTGCAAATATATGTATCACACAAGATATTTCTTAACATATTTATGATATGTGCCTAAAGCCATAATCCAAATTGCTTGGTGGGGAAGGTAAACTCTGATGTCTGTTTTCTATACTTGTTCTATTTATTCCCATGTGTTATCATTAGTTGCCAATCCTGGGGCTGTTCTACCTAAACAAGAGCAGCAGATTTGTGCTTTAATGTAACATTACCTCAGGGACAAGTCTACCTCTTATTTTTATTATACTTGCCAACAACATTCTGAGTAAAGCTGGATTAATTTGGGTTCCTTAAGCAAGCCTAGTAACTTTCTACTATAATATTGAAAATAAAATTTTATCTAGAACATGTTGGAGAAGCTTTGATTTGTTTTTTCACATTTTCAATCTAGGAAACATGATCTCTTTAGAATTGAAAACCAAATACTTGGGTTCACATGGAAAGTTCTGAATCAGATGTCAGCTAAACAACCGTACATTTCCATGTTCTTGTAATTACCTTTTTCCTCTCTCATTGTCATCATTTTTCTTGGTTACCTTATGGTACCCTGGAAGGAGCTGTGAAAAGAAGGAGGGGAAGGAGGAGGTAGAAGACTCCTTCCTGCCATAACACCTTGAGTCCCTCCAAAATGATCAGCTTGAGCATTATCTATCTCCACATTAGACCACTTTGGGGTCACAGATTCCCTTAAGAATCTGATAGAATCAATGGACCCTCTTCCCATTTAAAAAAAAAAAAGCCCATTATAAATAGATTTTTCCTTGACATTTCTGGGGTTGACAGACTCTTGAAACCTGTCCTTGAGTATTCTTGAGGGGTCCTGATTATGAACCACTATTCTCCATGAAACCACAGACTTCAGCTCCAGACAAACCCTGGGGTTGGTGGGTTTACCAAATCTTTAAAAGGCTTACGGTGGAACTATGTCTAAACTGTCTCTCTCAACTGTCCTCACCTGAGGACAGGTAAGGTTAAGGTAAGGATTTTAGCTGAAGATGACATTAAGGGTTAATTTTCAAAGCAGATACATAGTTAATTCGTAGCCATACTTGCTCTGGGCAATGTGTCCACTGAAATAAAAGTAGAAGGTTCAAGTATCAGTTCCTTTCATGGAGAGTAAGGCTTAGAATGGAAGGGTGATAGGATTAAGCCTCTAGAGACCCCAGAATGTGGAACAGGTGACTGCAGTGGGACCTTCCTGTTTCTCTGGCCATTCTCCCCAATCCCCATACCGGCCTATTGGTAGACTGGAACATGAAAGGGAAGATCTAAACTAGTGCCCATTATCTCATACCCTCTGCTTCAGGGATCACAATTTTTATTCTTTCCTTCTTTATCGGCTCCTCCTATCAACATTTAAACATGTTCAAATTCCCCATCTTGAAAAGCTTCTCCTTCATTACTGAGCTCCTCCACTTACCTCACTCTTCAGCTTCATAGCTCAATCTCGTGAAAGTATTGTCTACACCTTGTAAAGAATCTCCACTTTCTTAGCTCCCACTTCTCAATCAACTGCAGTCTGGCTTTGGTCCCTATCAGTTTCCCCTGCCTCTCACTGAGGTGACTGATCACTAGTGTATTGCTAAATCCAGCAGACATTTCTCATTATCTTCTTAGTATCTCAGAAGCATTTTACCTTATTCTCCACTTTCCCCATCTGGAAACACTCTTTACACAGGGATTCCATGGTATCCAACTCCTGGTTTTCCTCCCGCCTCTACAACCACTATTCTCAGTCTGTTTCACAGATTCCCCTTCCTCTTCCTTACACATCCTAGATTCCCTTTCTCTTTCTGAGCTAAATGTCATTGCTTCGATTACAATCTATTCTACATGACTGAGTCCAAAATCTTTATGTCCAGCTAAGATATCTTTTCTGAGCTTCTGAGCTTTATGTCCAATTATCTGCTGAATACAGGACTGCCCAGAGCAGGCTTGGACCCCAGTGAATACAACGCGGTAAGGGAAGGGGCCTGAAGGGCAAGCCAGGTAAACTTTTTGACATAGAATTTCAAAATGTTCAAGTAATGTATGTGGTTTCTCTGCCCTCAGTCTTTGGACCTGGCTGAACAGCTCTACTTGGCTTTCCCACAGTCCTCTCAAATCTCATTTTAATCTAAAAGTAAATTCATCATTCCCCTGTCCTACTTTCCACCCTACTTCCCCCGTGTTCTCATACAGAAAATGACATCATGATACAAGCCAGAAACTGGAGGTGAACTAACTCCACCTCTCCCTCAACTTGTATACCCAAAGAGTCTCCAGATTCTGTCCATGCTACCTCATACATTCACCAGCTTCTCTCCTTTGTCACTGCCATCTTCTTTTACTTGGTGAACAGTGGCCCTTTCATGGGTCTCTGTGCCTCCAGAATTGCCCTCTTCTGCTGCATTTTCCACAATGAAGCCACTGAAACTACTGGTCTAAAACCAGATTTGATTTTGTCAATCTCTTACTTCAAACCTTTTCCTGACTTTCCACTGGCCTTAGGATAATGTCCAGATTCCTTCCCAAAGTAAAGAGAAGCAGTAGCGTTTAGTGGGTTATAGCAGATGTCCCCAAACTTTAAAGTGCTCAGGAACCACCTCTGGGTCTTGGTTAAAATGTAGATTCTGGTTCTGTAGGTCTGGGTTAGTGCCTGAGTTTTTGCATTTCTAACAAGGTGATGCTGATGATACTAGTTCACTAGTTCATGGACCACACTTTTCATGCTAGATTGGCTGGAGCTCAAGTCTCGGCTGTATTACTAGATCTGGGACCTTAGAGGAGTCAGCCTCTGTGTCTGTCATTTTCCTTGTATATGAAATGGAGATCATGATGGTATAACTTTTTCTTAGGTTTCTTAGGTTTGAAATGAGGAATCAATGTGTTATATTAAAATTACAACAGTGTCTGGCATAGAAAAAGTGTTAAGTGCAAGTTGTTATTATTACTAGTTAAGACCCTGAATAATTTAGCCTCTACATTCTTCTCCCAAACAGTTTTTACTACGGCACTGATGTGCGCACAAAGGTGCATGCGCGTGCGCGCGCGTGCGCGCGCACACACACACACACACACACACACACACACACTCATTCTCTCTCTCTCTCTCTCTCTCTCCCTCTCTCTCTCTCCTGCTCAGTCATACCAAATGACCTTCAGCAGATTAAGAACTGAGCAAATGCCTCTCTTCTGCCAGGCCTCCATGGGCAACAACTAGTTGCTCAAGCCAGAAACTAGAGATGAACTCCACCTCTCCCTCAATTTATATACCCAAAGAAGAGCTCTCTGCATACAGACCTAACTCACCCTAGTCACCCTCAAGTGCTCCCTTCTCTGGAAAGAACTTACAGACCATCCTCCACCCAAATCTGTTTGGTGCCACTTCTGCATATCCTCATACTACCAATGTGCCCTCTTGGGCTCACATTGTAAACTCATTTATTTATCTGTATCTCCTACAAGACTGTATGCTCTTTTAGAGAAGAGACTGTGGCAATTACCGCTGAATTTCTAGCATCCCACACACTGTTGCAGGCTCCAGATGATCAGTAAGAATCAATGCATTTTATATACACATTTCTAAAGCCCCATAAAATGAGACATGGAGTCAGGGAACAGAAAGATTTAAGATCTGGTTGGAGTAAAGGGAAATATTGGATATAATAGAATGAGCTTCTCTCCAACTGCTGCCTCTGGGCTGGACTGTTAACCCACTGGAAAGGAAAAACATTTCTTAATTCATTAAATAAATATGCAAGGCTAGAAAGTCAGTGCAAGGATGACAGAGAAGAGAGTCAAAGCTTTGAAGTCTGGTCCATGTTGAGTCTTCTGTGAACTCGGGCACATCAGTTTGCCTCACTACTTTAAAGATGGAATAAAAACACCCATTTTGTAGAATTCTGTTTTAGAGTAATGCTATCAGTAGTCATTTTTGCTTTTATCTCTTCTCAAATTCTGCTCATACAATTCTGTTGCTACTGGACCTTAAACCCATCTTACTTGATTGTTGGCAAAGCTTTGAGATTTTCCTTTGCTTATTCATTTTGCCAGAGCAGTATCATCAATGGACCCTGAGTTTTATTTTTCAGTAGATCATTTTGATGTATCAGATTCTCCCCTCTTTAAGAATACGCTTTGGGTTTTATTTTCAATTTAATTTTAATGATAGTACACGCTGAAAATGGTGGGGAAATGGGCTTCTGGGGTTCTTGTCTTCCAGCTTGATTCTGTCCTTTTTAACGATCCTTTATATTTAATGATCCTTACTGTTCATAAGACAATTTAAGTAAAATATCATAATCATGTAATTCCTAATACTTTTAAAAAGACTATTAATAGTTGTCCCGGCCAAGGTATCAAACTATTTATCATTTTTTTGACAGGGCCAAAAAGTCATACATACAGGTAATTCATTCATTCATGTATTCACTCATTCATTCACCAAGTAGATCAAGTCAGTATAGTATCTACAGAAACATTGGTCAAGCTGTTCAATTTTGCTTATATCATGAATCCTTGCACTGTGCTGATGACAATTTCATGGGTGAACAAGGAGATGCCTATCATAAAGTTTGACCAAAGGCTTCTCAGTATAGAAAAATGCTTTGATGTTACGTAAAATTTTTTCTTCCCATAAAATTCAGCACTTCTTTAACAGATTCATGGGTATAATTTGCATGCAGGAAAAAAAAAAAAAAAAAAGCATCTGACACCAAGCTGTAATGCCACCTAAAGGAAGTAAGATTTAAAAATGATTTCTGGTCTTGTAATTACATTCATTCTATTAATTTGTTCCCTTGAAAATTTCTGCAGTTATACTATTACAGAAGATTCTAATCTTTGAGTTTTTTTTTAAACTGAATGCACTCGAATTTTGTTCAATACTTTTCCTTATTTTCAAAGTGATACATTATGCATTGTACAATTTAGAAAGTAATGAAGAGTAAAAATCTTTTTTAAAAATCTATAACTTTAATCAAGCATATTTTCTTCTAAACTTGTCTCCTACTCTTCAAACGTATTTATGTGGTTGAGATCACACTGATTATTTAATTCCTACTTTTTTTTTCACTTAAAGCAATATCAGGAGCATTTTGCCATGTCATTAAGTACTTTTCCAAACACCACGTTAATGATTTCTAGTATTATTTTTAAAGTCATTTAGTAAATAATTTTAGATGCCTTTAAGCAGTGTGCAGAAGTCCTTTTCAAACCCTAGTTAAGTGTAATTTAACAAACATGCAACAAAATATGACTAAAAAACACAAAATGTATGTTATGTTTTCTGTAGAGTCAGACAGGAAACATTTTAGGTTTCAAAACTAAGCAACTCTGCCATAATAGTTCAAAAGTAGCCATGGACTGAGGATGTGTTCCAGTAAAACTTTATAGATACTGAAGCTTGAATGTCATATAATTTCAGATGTCAAAAAAAATATATCCTTCTTTTGATTTTTTTTTGATCACTTAAAAAAGTAAAAGCTATGTTTAGGTCTCAAGCCATGCAAACACAGGTTGTGGCTAGATTTTGGTTCTTCGGATGTAGTTGGCAACCTCCACTCTACAGCCTGGTTCCAAGAACCCTGGCTTCATCAGGTCTGAGGAAGTTCTGTGAACGCAGGAATATGAATATATTTTTAAGAAGAGGTAAATAGCTTTCATTAGGTGCTAAAAAATTCTTAACCTAAAAATGTTTAAGAATGACTGTTCTAGATAATATACATGAAAGCACTTTGTAAACCATAAATCATTATTAGAATACCTATTGGTACTTCACTTAGGATATTTTTCACTTAGGCACCAAATGATCTGAAAAGTTGATTAATAAAAATAAATATATGCCATTATCAGAATTCCACCTGAAAAACTGATACTCAAACTCAAAAAATCTTATAAACTGTAACCTAAAGAGCAACTAGATAACAAGTTAAATTACCAAACACATTTAAAACAGAATTTTTGGTTATTCTGATGACGGTAATTAGAATATTTATTATTTTGTTTGGTTTTTGACTGAGCCAAGAAATTAGAAATAATGCTATTCATTTCTTCATTTTGTTTCTGTTAAGTTTTAAACTACAAACCTAGCATAATTAGAGAATCCTAATTTACCATCCTGGTTAATAAAAACTGGTATATATATTATTCTCTCTTTTCTTCCCTCCTGCCACATACATATACGCATGCAGTACAGCAAAAGGACTTAGGAATAAAGCCACCTTTATTGTAATATATGTGTGGATTTGAAAGTCCCACTTAATCATGAGCCTCTTCTTTCAGAGTTCTAAGACAATTGTGAAATAGACACAAGTGTCATATATGAATCCATTTATTATCAATGTTATTATTGTTAAGGCTGGGTTGGAAAACAAAGCTTTTCCCTGAGACTGCCCCTCCCATCCTGAACTGAACTTATTTGCAGTGGGGTAGAGAACCCTAACCCAGTGCCCCCTCATGGGGCTGGGCAGCTATAGTGGGCTCCCTCCAGGAAGGAAGGCAGAGTTTAGGCCTGTGCACTGGCAAATCCCACTGGAAGGAGGGGAAGGGAAGTGAGTGGCACTTGAGCAGACCCCTTTGTCCAGTTGCTTCTCAATTAAGTCGCTCCCCAGGTAGAACAGAATCAGTGGGCCAAGGGACCAACATTTTACACCCAACACTTTCAAAAGAGAGAAATTCCTTTAAATGACCAGTATAGAAACCTGAGGGAAATGAGAGGTTCTTTTATATGATTTTTAATTCAAAAAACTATTCCTGCTTTTTTGTATAAATGCAAGTTTAATTTTAGTTTAGTATAAATTTAAGTCATCAATGTAAACTGTTAAAATGCCAAGTAAGAGAGATTTCTAGTTAACAGCATACATCCCAAACCTGTGTTTAAGGGTATGGTCTTCAGGTGGCCAAGAAGAGAAGAGTGGGCAAATATATATTCATAGCAATGTGTAGTTGAGTTTTTAAAGCTCTGACATGTAAAAGTATCTCATTTTGTAAGTGACCTTTTGCCTATCCAGGTATGGATAAAATGCCACCCTCCAGGTGTGGTCCCTCAAGCAGGTCTAGCAATGCTCTCTGCCTGGTCCACACTCCCAGTGGGCTGCTTTCCCACATCCACAACTGTGTGGATTCCCCACTGCTCTTCCCCACCTTTTCTTAGAGACTAGCTTTTATTCCATCTTCAAGCTACAGCTCTAGAAGTGTTACCTGACATTTTCTAGAAAGTTCCCGAAATTTCCAGGGCACCCTGTGCCTACGTCCAAGCATTTCCAGCTGCCCTCTCTTCTTTCTCCCCCGACTCCCTCTCATCCACAATATTTAGTGAGTGCCCAGCACATGCTGATAATATGCTAGACACCAGTTAGTTTGGGGGTAATATAGCATTTGTCCCGCCTGAAGCTTACTGTTGAGCAGGAAAGACGATTAACTAGGGCTACAGTGCACAGTGTGTGCTGAAGTATGGAGAGCCAGGGCCCTGATCTGGTAAGACTGATGGGGTAGAGTAATTATTTGTGAGCCTGTCTCCCATGCCAGAGTGGAGGCTTTTCACAGGGAGAGACCTGGTTTACCTTCACTGCCAAGCACTGTTTTGGCACTCAAGAGCTCTTTGTGAAACCTACAAAAGTAACGTTCACTGTGTTCAGAGAGCTGTTTGATATTGTTGGGTTTAAAACTGAAAGAACCAGGCCAAGGCAGATGCCAGATTTTGAAAGGTCTGAAATGCTAAAGAGCTTGGACCAGGAATGGGTCACTGAAAGTAGTGTGATTTAAAGACAGTCATTTAAAGACTCTGGGTCAGCATCTATTTATAAAATGGGAGGGGAGTGGCTGTTTGGCTCTAAACAGCCAAAAAAAGAAGCTTGTTAAAATTCACTTTGATTAGCACTGTGGGTATTTCCTTTTAAGTATTTACAAAAATTAATTTGGAAGGTATATTCCATTTTTCCTAATTTTTCTAGAAAGAAATACTAGCTCTATAAATATCCTCTTTGGAATTTAGTTTCTATCCCTGTAAAATGAGGAGCTAAAACTGATCTATCTTTTTTAGTTCTTATGTTCTATAGTCAAGAACAAGTGATTCAAAGGGAAATAAGTTTAGCCTTTTGATTTGTGTTAGGATTTCATTTAATTTTTAAAATAGGCCATTTGGTACAAAATTCAAAGGGTACAAAAGGCTATATACAAGTGGAAAGTAAATCTCACTACCTTCCCTGTCTCTTCATCACTGTTTTTGTGGTTTCTTCAAGAGTGACTAGGTATTTTTAAGTTAAATGTCGGTTAATGAGAAGGTAAGTTTGTTTTTGATCAGTACCAAATGTTACACCACTATTAGGGTAACAAATTATATATAGTCTTAAAATTTTCTGTCTACCATTACTTTAATTCCTATATATTCTCAGCAAGGTTTATTTTTGCATAACTCATAACTGTTTTTAAGGTATTTTGATATGTATTATCTAATTTGCTCTAAAGCACCATCTATGGGTATGATTTACAACATTCTACCTTATAAGGCAGAATATAAATGTCATGTTTTCTGCCACATACGTATTTAGATGCTGTCAAAATGCCAAATGGGATGCTGATAATGGAGTAGTTTTATAAACTGTTACTATGACCTGTCCCCACAAAAATCATGAAAATGATCAACTGAGAGTTAAGAATTTGGAGAATGATTGGAAATTGTATGCATATGACAAGGGGCACTTATGCCTTATGGCCAGCCCTCAGAGGCAGGCTGCTGGGATTGCCACCCCCATCCCCGGGCAGTGAAGGGCTAGGGAGAGCTCCTGCTACAGGCTCATAGGAGTCTAAAGGCTGCAGTGACTACTATTGTTGAAAACAGAATAAAAAGTTCCAAAGAGACATCTACACCACACCTGTATCCACTTATTAAACTGTTGGTAGACTTGAAAGACATAAGACATTTGTTATCCTCTGACTTGCCTTACAAGTTCAGAGGAAAAGAGTGAGTATCTGGTGCCTTGTCCCTATAAATCAAGAGAAGAATGTTTACCTAGCATACTTAGAGTCACTAGGGAATCATAATGATGCCTCCCAACAGAAAATTCAAAACTGGAGGTGCTTCAGCTTATTTTCTTGGTCTTTAGCCATCACCACTTTCAATAAAGTACAAATCCTTTAAAAATTACCATAAGTTTTATCTGCAACATTTTAAAAGATCACCCAGTAAGTGTGGGGGCACTTCCAGGCTCCATTTGGAGTATAGAAATGAGTAAGATACGGTGCTCTCAGTGAGCTTATATTATGGTCATAAGGAATACAACAACCCCCCTTCCAAAATTTATAATACAAGTTATAATATAAGAATTATCTAAGAGAAACACAAAGGGGCTTCATTGAACATACCATAATATAACTCATAAATGTAACTCATATACTTTATATATACCTTATAATACAAGCTCATATACCCTAAAATTCAAAAATGTCTGCAGCTTTAGAACTTTTTGACAGACTCTGTTTCGGAAGGCCCAGAAATGAGCTCTTTCATCATTGTGTTTTACGAAGCTGAAGAAGGTCATAAACCAACATAATCTATAATATGCATTAATGCCAGGATACATGAAAACCAATATATTATATAGCCAGACTTGTCTTATTCTCAGTAGAGAATTAAGTGATTGATTATGAAATCTTATTTCGTGCTCTTAAACGACTGAACATTCTTCCCAATTCGTTTAACTGGAGTTGTCATTTTTAAGCCATTTTTCGATTTAGAAAACTACTTTATAGGCTCTATTAGATAAAGAATATATCTATCATTTTATATTGGCCACCTTCCAAATAAAGCACGCTCTTCATTTCATTGGACAGTTTCTAACACTATCTTTCATCAGAATAGAAATGGTTTATTTCTCATATTTAAAAACATTTACTGGAAAGAAAATCATGGAAAGTATGTTTTGCTTGGTTCTTCTATGTTCTAAGGAGCACGTACTTTTAGGTTTTCAAGATGACATGGGTTTAAGATGCATCGACACCTGTGGGGATTGGAGCACTTGGATCAGCTTCTCTAAATTCCTGGGTCCATGGTTATTACCCTAATCTGCTCTCAGGCACTGTGTAAATTGAATATGTTTGCCATCTTCTTAAGGTGAATTAATTAAAGACAGAGTTTTCTCATCACTAATTTTGGAAGGAAATCAGAGTTTATTTTAAAACACCCAGGAAGGGACTTCCCTGGTGGCACAGTGGTTGGGAGTCCGCCTGCCAATGCAGGGGACACGGGTTCAATCCCTGGTCTGGGAGGATCCCACATGCCATGGAGCAACTAAGCCCGTGTGCCACAACTACTGAGCCTGTGCTCTAGAGCCTGCAAGCCCCAACTACTGAGCCCACGTGCCGCAACAACTGAAGCCCACGCGCCTAGAGCCCATGTTCCTCAACAAGAGAAGCCACCACGATGAGAAGCCTGCGCACCACAAGAGTAGCCCCTGCTTGCCACAACTAGAGAAAGCCTGTGTGCAGCAATGAAGACCCAACGTGGCCAAAAAAGCAAACAAACAAAAAAACCACCCAGGAAAATAAAATAGCTGTCTTGGTTTTACAGTGATCCAGTCACAATGTCTTTATAACACATGACATTGAACTCAAAAACTGAAGGAATAAACGGTATAAAAGATATTGCATTTCCTGTCTGATGAAGTACATTCCACTAGACCATAGCGAAGTTTTCATGTGATCTTGTGAACTCAAATACCTGGCCCTGTGGGGGTGATTCATATGACTAGCATGTGTTAGAGATTCAGTCCTTCCACAGGAGACTTAGTTTCTACAATGGCAAATCACACTTCTTGCTAAATATGCTTGCATTTGTCAATAGATGCAAGAGGAAGGAGGTAGAAACAGTGTTAAATAGATGAATCAATGAGCTCCCTTCCCACTGCTGAGAAAACAGCTACTAGGGCTCAGATACTGATAGTAGTTAATGCGCATGATGAAGGTGATCTTCAAATAGAAAGGAAAACCAATGAAACAAAGCAAAACAAAACAGAACAAAAAAACGGACACAACTACTACATGTAGTATTGCATACAGTACTTGTTGAATTTTTCAAAAAACTTAGAGATGGGTGGAGGGAATACTCTCTGATACTTATATTAGATCTGCAGTGATATTTAGATTAGACTCCATCTCCAGAAAATGAGGTTGATTTGGGGGATTCACATGCAGGAAACATCCTGTCCCTACCATGTGCTGACTCTGTGCTAAATACATTTAGATAAATCACGCCTTTTAGTTCAGTCCTTGTATATACCAAACCCCAGCACTTCATGAGAATTCAAGACTTTGAGGAGATCCTGAGGCAACCTAGGAACTGTATTTGCTCTTCCAGAACACCTTTTACAGAAATAATAGCAAGGCTACAGGGGGTAGAAGGAATGACAGCTTATATCTATTGAAATGATAGTGGTTCCTTTGGGGTAAAAATTGAGGCAAGCCTAATGATGGGTTTAAAAGTAGGAAGTTGGTATCTGGATAGACAGAGATCTAGATAATCCAGTTGCACCTTAAAAGGTGGTATTCTTTATGTCTTAAAATTTTTCTTATATCTCAGTGAGGAAAAAAATCAAAGATGGTATTAAACCTATATATTTTTTGAGAGTCCTACTTTTTTATTTTGTAAAGAATATAATGTTTGATAAAATGTGGTTACACTTATGTATTACCATGAACTACAATGTACCTGTTTCAGTAATCACTGCCATAATTACATGATTCTGAACGTAATCCCTCCAAGAAAATCATACAAAGCACATTTTTCCTTTGTTAGTATCCACAGAACAAATTAACCAGATGGAAAGCTCTCGTCAGCTGTTCTGTTTCATGGGAGACCAGTGCCATCAGGTCTCAGGAGAATTCTCATTTGACCTCTCTACACAAGACATTCAGCTTCCAACAAACTGGGCTTGTGAATATGTCCCTAGAGACTAATATCAAGCATTCCACCACAATTCTATGATGCTTGTTTTAGGTTATTTTTGATTGATGGCCTGAAGTTATGGCTTTAGTTATTTTTAAAATTGTTTAGTTTTCAAAAGTAGTGTTTGAGGGGTCTAGAAAATAGCCTCCTTCTTCAAAATGAGAACTACACTTATAATTACACTTTCCATCAAGTCAAGTACACCTACAGCCAACTCACTCATGACTTTTCCATTCTAATCTCACTTGATCTGTGGGTGGGATCATAAGCAGCTAATAATGTTCTCATTTCATAGTTAAGGAAAGTAAGTGCCAGAAAGATTAAACGGTTTCCATAGCAGTAGTTTCCATGCTCGTGCTTAAGCAACTAGTGCAAAAATCTATAGCCTCTGCTTTCCAGCCCAATATTTTTCTCAGTATGTTATGTCTTGGGTTATAAGCAGAAAACAGATACGGAAGTACACACAGGTCTGTTCAACTCCACCCTCAGAACTAGGAAAAGAAAAAAAGGAAAAAACTAAGAGTAGAACTTTACTAGTTATTCCAACTCCATGATATTTTTAAATCTGTGAATCTAAATTTTCCCACTGTACAACATATACTTATTTTGTCTGGCCTAGTTTACACAGACTTTGGAGGATATATTTTTTCATATATCTCATTTAAGTCCACCCAAATTGTCAACTGTGTGTTGAAGTGAGAGAGACACACACAGTACAAAATAACTGTTACCAAATGTGGCAAAAGAAAAAGAGACATATGTATGAACTAATGGGAGCAACTTGTGTCCAGAGAGATCTGAGAAAGCTGCAGAGAGAAAGATTTTTAGCTGGACCTTGACCGAGAAGTAGGTGGTCAAGGGGGGGGGGCGGTGTGGTGACAGGAAGAAAGTCATTAGAGATAGAAGAAAAGTCATATGTGAAGGCTCAAAGGTGTAAAAAGACATAGTATATTTGAAGAATAGCGAGTCACGAGAAGTGGCTAAAGCATAGGTGTGGTGTGTGTGTATCAGATGGTACAGGGTTAGGAAAGGGATGAAGAGACAGTGAGAAAAGTAGACAAAGTAGCAAAGGGTCTCTATGCTAAGTAATGGACTTCATTTTATAGTCAAAGAAGAGCTGTTGGAGGCTTTTCTCCAAGGAAGGGAGATGATCATGAGTCTGAGATTTTTCTTGAGTATTGTGGAAGATGTTCTGGAACTCCCAGTGAAATTGAGCTTATTTAGAGAGCAAAATTCATAGAGTAGAAATGTGCTTGGTTCCCCTCAGTAGAGGGAGAAACTTTTAATAATATCTTCAGTTCGATGTAAGCCACTATGGTCCATCAGAGATACGAGGAGGGCCTAAACAAAGATTTAAGGAATGCTTCTGAAGTGGAATCAACAGGATATGGTACCCAGTAAATATATGTAGGGGGTACAGGCAGGGAGAGAGGGGAGAACGACTGAAACCACTGCCTTGGCAGACTAGGCGGATTGCATAACCACACACTGAAGATGGTTTCTATAACTCCTTATAGAGCACAGAGCAATATACTTTCATCAGTGAGGCTTCCAAAGTGCCCTTGACTGGCCATCAGCCCCTATCTGCCCTCACAGCGAGAGTTCAAATTAAAATCCTAAATGGAAAAGCTAGCACAGGTAAATTCGCTTAGGTACAGTTCAAATTAAGATTCTGCATCCACTTTCCGTCTTCACCCAAGTTCCGTACATCAATCACACAAGTTTCAAAGACGTCAGCATTCTGAACTAACATTTCCCAAGAGCATTTTAATATTCCTTATGCCCTTTAGATTTCAATTCTTTCAAGTTCTTTCCTAAAGAAAAGCAGAAACAGATCTACTTCACAGAATCAGTGAAAGACCTGAACGGGCAATTGAAATAGTCATGTAGCACTCTCAGATGAACAGCAATGTATTTATACAGGCTGAATGAGGCTACTTTGAATAACCAGATGAAAATTAAGCCAGAAAACCCAACAAACTTTGAATTGAAGAATAGAGCACTTTAACGTATGTGCAAAAGTAGTGATTGTGGCATTATTTTCACCCATTTAGCAAAATTTACAAATCATGTAGTAGAGATAGAAGTAATCTTAAATACCATTTACTGTATATCCTCTTATCAAGACACATAATCAATTTGATGGTTTTATATAGTACTGCCTGCCTCCACATGGAACAAAGAAAGCTATAATCAACTCAATGTAACAACTTATATTTGATACTTAGAATATAGGATATATGGTAATTCAACTCCCTCAAGTAAATAAAATTCCTCAAAACCACACCAACATAGAGACATTATTGGAAACCAGAAGGCCCAAATTATATCCTAGTACGTTTCAATTTCACCATAAAAAGTAAAAGCCCTCTCTTACTTTTGAAACTTGTAATCTCTGACACGATAGTAAGACACAGTTCGTGTCTTATTGTAAAGTAATATGACAAAGATCATACATATTGGAACCATGTTTTGGCTTTGCACACTTTCATGGTAACGGTATTGAAAGAAAGAGAGAAAACTTTGTCTCCTTCTCTCTTTTGCATCCGAAATGGTCACCCTGAGAAATTTACCCTTTGAATCAGCCCACAATTATCCCCATATCTTCGTTGTTTGGACAATAAACTCCATGACCACCATTAGCACACAAAAATGTTCTCAGGATATTACTACATCCATATGGATTACTTCTCTGTTGACAAACATAAGGAAAGAACAGTTTAATATATATCAATACTACTTCTACTCATTTATCACCCACTCATTTTTTAAACTATTAAAAACAAAACATTACATATATAGAAAATAATGTTTCTAATATATGCAAGGTATAAAAATAATTTGGCTTAAGAATCAAATATTTTCCACATATTTGAAACCCTCTGCAACTTCCTAATCCCAACTAACTCCAGAAGTTAGATAATCTTCAATTGCATCCTAATTCTTGTGTTTATCATCATCATCATGCTCTTTTAAACAGCTTTAATAACAGTTATTATGTTTAATAACATGTTACCATATATTTATCATAATTCCTAATAATAAATTTTGGTTGTTTTTTAACTTTATAAAAATGCAATCATGGTGTATTTACTATTTTATAACTTACTTAGTTCACTCAGTAGTGAGGTTTATCTGCATTAAGAAGGGCACCTGTAATTCATCTGTTTTATTGCCATACAGCAGTATGTTATATGACCATACATCTACTTATTTATCTATTTTCCCTCTGATAGACATTCAGAGTCTCCTGCTACTAGGGCTACTATAAACTATGTTGCCACGAACATTCTTTCAGGTGACCTTTGCAAGATTTTATGAGTCACACATTTAGGGGAGAAATTACTGAGTCATATGAAGGATACATATTCAACTTTACAATATAATGAAAAATTGTTTTTCAGAGTGGTTTATCCATTCATCTTTCATTCTTATTTCAGTGTGTGAGTTCCAGTTGCTCCTTATCCTCACCAACATTTCATATTGTCAGACTTGTTAATTTTTTCTGACCATGAGTACAAATTATTTCATACTGAGTTGAATGAGCTTCCTTTAAAATATCTGTCATTTTAAAATGAAAAATATTTTTCTTATATCTTTTGCCCATATTTCCATTAGTTTATTTTTAATTCTTATTGATGTTTTATATATTCTGCATTTTAATCCTTTGTCAGTTATATACGTGGCAAATATCATCTATTAATCTGTCATTTTGTGGCTTGCTTTTCATTATTAATAGTATCCTTCAATGAGCAATTTTTTAAATTATCAGTTTTTTCTGCATCTGCTAAGTATATGGCTTACTCTTTTATTTGGTAAATGTGGTAAAATACAGTGATTCTCTTAATTTTAAACCAAATTGTATTCCTGGGATAAACTCAGCTTATCATGATATTAACTTTTTCATATATCACTGGATTCAATTAGTTATTGTCTGTGCTACATTTTTTGTATTTACTGGAAAATTTATTATTATGAGTATGATTGGCCTATAAATTTTTCTCATAATGTTTTTATATTTTGGTAATCAAAGTTTTAATGGGTTCAAAATTAAGTGGATCATGTTTCTTGTTTTTAATTATTTGGTATAGTTTGTTAATATTGGTGTTATTTCTACCTAAATCTTGGTAAAATCCACTGGAGAAGCCATGTGGCCTTGTATTTTACTTTATATGTAGGCTTTTAATTTCAAATTCAGTTTCTCTAATAGTTACCAACCAGTTAAAATTTTATATTTCTTCTTGTGTCCGTTTTAACGTTTTACTTATTTTTGAAGCTTCCCATTTTGCCTAAGTGTTCAAGTTCTTTAAAGTTGTTCTGTTAATATTTATTCAGATTCACCTACATATTTATAATTTTTGTTGTTTTTCACCCCTTTAAGCTTCAATCTGAGCTCAGTGTCCTTTTCCTTGAAGAACACTGCTTGGTATTTACTTTAATATGGGTGTGCTATTGATATATTCAGTTTCTGATTGTCTGAAAATATCTTTTCTTCACCTTTTTTATCAGAAGATATTTTACCTGAGTATAGACTTCTAGGTTGGCTCCCATTTTCTTTCAGCCATTTTATCTTTCCATTGTCTACCTTCCATTTTTTTCTGTTGAGAAGTAGGTAACTTCTCAATATGTTGTTACTCTGGAAGTAATATTTTTAACCTACTTTTAAGATGTTATTTATCTTTGATTTTTAGTAGTTTTACCCAGAGGTGCCTAGGTTGTGTGTTTTTAGTCTGGGTGAGGGTCATAGTTTTTGTTTTGTTTTTTAAATTTGTAACATGATGTATTTTGTCAGTTTTAATAGACTGGCCATTATTTCCTCAATAAGAATTCTTCCTCATATTCCCACCAAAATACATAAAACAACTCTTTTTATATGGGGTTAATGATAATATTTGTTGATTAAATGGAATATTAAAAAATAGACTCCTTATCGTCTGTGGTATATCTACCTTCCAATCCCTTCTCTCACTATTTCCATTAATTTTCACAAATCTCAGCTCAAAACACTTCACTCATCTATTCTCAATCATCGGTGGTATACCTTTTCTATAGAAAACATATGTTCATCTCTAGCTTGAAACTTAGGCCATTGGTGATCTTGCCCAGCCTACTCTTCCAAACTTGTCCTCCAATTAGTACCTTCTCATGCCCTGCAAGCCACTTCAAATAGATTACTTGCTGTTTTCCACGCAGGCCTCATGTATTCAAGTATAAACATCTTTCCTAATTCTGCTGGTCAGTCTCAAGTGCCCTCCCTCAACATCTTCAGGAAAGGAGAGGTTTACACAGGCTCAGATCCTGGGCTTCAGTTTCTGACAGGTGTAGGATAAAATCCTGGATTTGGCATTTTTATCAGCCAAGTTATCTTGGCCTCTCTAAGCTTCTTCATCTGTCAAATTGGGATATTAATAATAGACCCATCCTACAGGATTGCTGTGAGGATTAAGAGAGAGAATCTACACAAAGTGGTTAACACAGTACATGGCTCTCAGGAAACACACGGGAGCATTAGAACTCACTGTTAGTATTTTTAACAATCCCTTCAAGGATGGTAGAGGCTGCTCTTTGCCCACCACAGCACCCATTCTGCCCTGTAATCCAGAGCTCAGGAACCTGCTGCCATCGCTGATACCACTACCACGACTACCTCTCACAACCCGAAAACAAGTCCCTGGACCCTGGAAAACCTGAGTCCAGGCATTCTGAACGGGGGGAAACCACTCACATTTCTACGACCCAGCCTGCCAGCAGCAACAGCAGCAGGAACGCATCACTCCCACCTTCCAGTGTACACACACCTGTTTGGAGTTAGCAAAGCCAAATCTGCATCCTCAACACTAGCTGTAAGAGGGTCCAGGAGTTGTCTTTAGCTGCTTGACCTCTCCAACCAGGAGAAGGATAGAGCCAGGGTTGGGAGAACCAACCCATGATAGCTACCACACGATCCATTCAAATGCTATTTTCTCTAAGCTGTTCCGGAATTTTTCCCAGCTAAAAGTAATTTCCTTCCTCTTTCCCTTAACTGGTGGTTTTTAATTATCACTGGACATTAGAACCTTCTGGGAGCTGAAAAATCCTTATTCTCATTCTCTACCCCCAGAAATCCCAACTTAATTGGTTTCAAATAGGAGTGCATTTTGGAAATTTAAAAAATTCTAACATGCATTGTGTTTAGAACCATTGCTCTAAATTATTATAACCTTTCATTTCTCCTTATCACGTCCAAACCTTTGTTTAGTTATTTATAAAATGTCCATACTCTTCCTACTGGATTATAAGCTCTCTGAGGATGGGATTTGAGTCTAGTCTATTTTTATGTCCTTCATAACTTCTAGCAGATTACTGTGAAAAAAAAAAAAACATATTTACCTGTTTATAGAATGAATGAATGGTGTGTGATGCCTTGCAAACCAAAGCATATTAAAGATACCCTGCATAGCCTCAAGTCCTTGCCTCTCTCCTGCTTGATATTCTCTCAACTATACTTTTTGGGAATCTGTTCAGCATAATAAAAATATAAGTGAGTATATTGCTCACAGCATTAAACTTCTAATCATTAACTCACCATATAACATAACTTGACACAAGATTATTCCTGGTTTTAAAAATAACATGTAAGAAACAGCATTCTCAGCTACAGAAGTTAGGACCAATAAACTCACATGCTTTTAGGTAGAAATCTAAAATCTAAGGGAGATAATTGGAAAAAGAAAGCCAAGTGTGTTCATGACATTGGACTTCTGAGCTATTTATCTTATCTTCATAGGTTCTTTGATATATCGGTGTACCTCTAAATCAGTCTTCCAAAACTCCAGTGTGCAATAAAAATTCTGTGCTTAAACTGTTGCATAATTGCAGAATCACTTTGACAGAAGTTTGGCAAGAATATAATCTAATCCTTTTGAAAAGTTTGACAAGAATGTCTAATTGATATTGATACTAATGTTTCTAAGTTCATGCCAGGAAAAGTTAAATGCTATTCAATTGGGATACTATTAAGATTTCTTATGACTCATAATTATAAATCAGCTCTGTTCAAGGATGTTAAATCTTTGAAAGCAAACATTTTTCAATATCTTTGCCAAATTAACCCTCAGATGGGGGCTCCTGAGAATCATATAGTCCCTATCCCCTTTCCTACAGTTTTTACCTGTTAGAAAATGATTAAAAACTAGCCATTTGGTCTGCTCTTGAGCACACTAGTTATTCTCTGATTATTCAAAAATATTAATGTAAGGGACAAAGAAGAAGGGGAAAAAAGAGACAAAGGCCAAAAAAAAAAGTGCAGAATGATGTTTAGGAGCGAATGAGGTGGTAAAATGTAACCCAATTGGAAAAATTCATACTCTTGCCTCTGTTGCCTGCCCTCACACCACTTAGAACTGCTTTTATTAAAGGTCCAAATAGCTTTGAAAAGCTTTAAATAGTTTCAAGGTCTTCCTTTATCCTGAATGGACCCGGGTGAAAATCTGTTGGCAAGACTCACTATTCCCCAACTTCAGATGTAATCCTTTGCCATTCTCCCATTTGTCTTTTCCCCTTCCTTCCCTGCTAATCAAGATCCTTCTTCCCTTCCTTCCTTCCTACCAGACCTGCAAAAGCTTAACTTCCTTCAAATATTCTTAGAAAGGTCTCCCTTTACTGTAGCTCCTCACCCCTTTCTATTAGTTGCTAAGAATTCTATATGGTTCTAGTGGAATGTGTATCATATTTATGGTTATAACACCTCTAAGAAACTCTATATAGATGTATTCATATACCCATAGTTAAATGATAGACTTTATGAAAATGAGGTCTGAATTTCTTAGTGTACTTTCCCCAACTAAGAAAAAGAGCACAAATGGTCAGTTTGTTCCTTATCTCAAATTATATTCACTATTACCAAGGTAAGAGCTAAGAGAATCCAGACTTCTTGAGGGCAGGGACTTCAACTATTACAGAGTAGACATTTAACACATGTTGACCTGGACCAAATGCCTACTCCCACTGTATAACTATAAAATGCAAAATTACATAGTTCTGAGATATTGAACTGACTCTTCTCATCCTCCCCAACTCCCTGACTTTGCTTTTAAAAAACAGATGGAATAAGATGTACTTTCTCCTTTAAAAAACTGGAGAAAATAGGGTCAATTTTGTTAAGAATTTTTATGGAGCAAGGCCTATTATGTGATTAGAATGGGGATGGGGCAGGATCTTCTTGTACTTACATTTAGACAAGTATTTATATTCACTGATATATATTTCTATATCAATATTTATATTATAAAATAAATATTTATTTAGATTTTAGATATTTAGACTTCTGATCACCAAATGAAGTACAGGTATTATAATGTTGTATTTAGAGTGTTGTTTAAAATAAAAACTTGAAATTCTACCAATTTTGTGATACCTTTGGTGTTTCTTCATTTTATAATATACTAAAAGCCTCACAAAATGGAAGTAGTCTGGGAGTTCCTAAGTCCTGAGAGGCTGTGCTTCATGGTGCTATTATATACATCTAAAACTAAAGAAATATTAACAGTGAAAATGGTCTTTTCCATATTAAGTGATGAAAGTTAAAGGTATATACCGTATTTCACCATTAAGAGATAAAAACTTGATCACTGTGAATGTGAATAAAATTTGCATTTTTAAATCTTTCAGGGGATTTAGATCTATTTCCTCCAGTTTCCAAGCTCTCAGCAATCCTTTTAGTGTGTTTGTATTCACTAAAAAGGGACATTTCTGTGGAATTAATCAAATGGGGAATCCAGTGTTCCCTGCAGATAATTTTGCCATGTTCCCCTGGGAACTTCTAGTCTGAATTTTCATCTTTCCTGGGAAAAGACACATATATTCTAAATCCTTAGTCTTTTCTTTGTTAGTAAAGATCTGCTATAAACAGAATTAATGATAATGTACATTCAGCAAGACACTGCTGGAAACTTCATCATTAAAATAAAAGGTGGCAAAATATGTGAGAATGCAATTTGAATGTAGTAAATAAAAACTGGCATGAAAAATGCTATAAAAATCATCACAATAATTGATTTTCTGATTTTGCTAAAATTAAAAAACAAATTTCTGATGTGGAGAATTAGAAAATATTCATAGTTCCCAATATATTTATTTTCCAAGAAAATCAGTGGTACTATTTTTGGTGACAATGAAAAACTTATGTTCGATGCCTAATTACACCCTTTTGAAATCCATGTGTTTTGTTTTTTAATTTACAAAATAACTAGAATTCTTATCCTGACCTTGGCTTTATGTTTTTCATTCTATAAAATGCTGCTGTTATTCTTCCTTCTGTGTACATGTTAGTTTAGCCCTAAAACCTGAAGAATCTGATAGCTCTTTTCTACCTCTGATGGTTTTAACTGCATGTCCACATCTGGAAAACTGCTCAGTGGCAGTCACAAAGACCTAACACTTGGACTGAATCCTCACTGCTGAGGAGTTTTATTTGACCAGCTAAGTGTGGGGCATTTAAGTGGAGATGTCCAGGAGGCAAATGAAGAACAGGCTAAAGCTAGAAATTTAAGTCAACAGTATATTTAGGGAGGTTGAAGCCACAGGTAAGGAGGACATCCCAAGGGAGAGTCTATGGTACAGGAAGACCTTAGGACTAATGTGCAGAACCCTCACTAGGTACCCGACAAAGAATTGGGAAATAAAAGGATGGCAGGGAAAATGACAAGGTACTTGATCAGTAATTTCTATTTCAGTTAGAGCAAAAAAAAAAAGACTCTTGTTATCCCCATGAACTCCACCTCCAGCACTCTCCAACAAGACAGTAAGTGATGACAGTTAGTGAAAGCTCTATCGACAGTTCATATTTATACCCTTCAGGTGAAACCGTCCTATTTCAACACACATTACATTCTCATTGAATTCCACATTAGTGAATGAGGAATACAAGATGTTTTTTCCACACTCTGGCTGCTGGTTTAATGCATTTTGCTAGTAAAACACACAGAACTGCCAAGATGGGAGAGTAGCCTCTTCTAAATCACTCCAAGTGTCACCATGACTACAGCATATTTCCTAAATTGGTGGGTGTTCATATAAGAAAATATAAATCTATTCAAGTGCTTGACTCATGTTGTATTGAGGCTTTATAATGTATCTTATCAAAAAAATTTGCCTTTATATATGTAAATTATTTCTTTATTCATAGGATTAAGCCAAAATGACAACTGCTCAATTTGATTGTCAATACTGCATGGCATCACTTCTTGGGAAGTATGTACTAAAGGATCACGATCCATACCGTGTTACTTGTTATGATCGTACCTTTTCTAACTATTGTGAGGAGTGCAAAGAACCAATCGAATCAGATTCCAAGGTAGGCCTTACCTCAGTTCACAGAATTATTGCATAAGAACAGCAGACAAGTGCTTTGGAATGCCTGTTTTTCTTTAGTGTTGACTGTTAATACTCTAATGCTCTGCTACTAGATATAAGGATTTTCAAAGCTATCATCAATCAAGTTCCAGGCACTATGCTCAGCACTGTGGCACATAAGATACACTTTAATCCTTACAATGATCTTGGGAGATAGTTCAGGATGCTGAAGATTAAAGAAGTTATTTGCCCAAAGTTACACAGCTGAAATGTTATTTCTAGAATGATAAGAGTATAAGTGAATAACTATATAAATAATTGGAGCCGTAAAGATTCAAAAACCTGTATCTTCTCACTTCACATTAGCCTCATCTTCATTAAACCATTGTGCGCTGATACCTCTCACACATACACCCATTCCTCCCAGAATGCACATTATTATATTTTTTTCCTCCTTTTTTGGGGGGTAGCGGGGGAGGTCTTTGTTTTAGTTAACTAGTGTTGAGATTTTGTTTAGGTAAATCTCAAACAGTAATAGGATGTTACAACCTAAAAATAAAAATCATTCCATGAAAATCTTTTCTTATAGTTTATAAAAGGAAGGTAAAGGAAATTTGAAGAAACAGGAGAGTACACTTATTTTCCATCTGTCTTTTGTGACCAACCAAGGAAGCCCCAGGCTCTAGTTCTTAATTGTCCCAGAGAGTCTCCTCTCTATGGGTAACAGTATCAATAACAACATGCCCTCAAGCTACCAGCACCACCTACTGGCACCAGAGTCCCAGGGGTGTTTAGTATTGTTTTATAAAATGGCCTGTTTTGTCACAAACATACTTAATTAACTTTTATTTACTGTCTCAAAGGATCTTTGTTACAAAGGTCATCACTGGCATGAAGGCTTCAATTACGCCAAACGCAGTCAGTCTTTGGTGGAAAAGCCTTCTGCTGCCAAGGATGAGTGCCTGCTGTGCTCCGAGTACTATTCTAACGAGTGCTCCTCCAAGTGCTTCCATTGTAAGAAGACCATCATGCCTGGTAAGATCACAAGGCACTTCTGGTCTATAACTGAACCTGCAATGCTTTGAATTAAACCCAAGCACAGTAAGAGTATAGTACATTAGTCCCCCCTTATCCACGGTTTCACTTTCCATGGTTAAAATTGCCCAAGGCTAGGGCTTCTCTGGTGGCGCAGTGGTTGAGAGTCCGCCTGCCGATGCAGGGGACACGGATTCGTGCCCCGGTCCGGGAAGATCCCACATGCCGCGGAGCGGCTGGGCCCGTGAGCCATGGCCACTGAGCCTGCGCGTCCGCAGCCTGTGCTCCGCAATGGGAGAGGCCACAACAGTGAGAGGCCCACGTACCGCAAAAAAACAAACAAAAATTACCCGAGGCCAAAAACATTAAGTCTGAAAATATTAAGTGGAAAATTCCAACAGTAAAAGTTTCTTAAGTTTTAAACTGTGTGCTCTTCTAAGTAGTGTGATGAAATAACCCTCCATCCTGCCCATGACGTGAATCATCTCTTTGTCCAGAGCATCCTGGCCAGTAGTCACTTAATAACCATCTCAGTTATTAGATCAGACTGTTGCTGTATTGCAGTGCTTGTGTTCAAGAAACCCTTATTTTAGTTAATAATGGCCTCAAAGTGCAAGAGTAGTGATGCTGGCCATTCAGGTATGCCAAAGAAAAGCCATAAAGTTCTTCCTTTAAATGAAAAGGAAGTTCTCAATAAGGAAAGAAATTGTATGCTGAGTTTGCTAAGATCTAATGTAAGAACAAATTTTCCATCCATGAAATTGTGAAGGAGGAAAAAGAAATTCGTGCTAGTTTTGCACCTCCAACTGCAAAAGTTACGGCCACAGAGCGTGATAGGTGCTTGGTTAAGATGGAAAAGGCATTAAACTTGTACAATAAGATATTTTGAGAGAGAGACCACATTCACATAACTTTTATTACAGTATACTGTTATAACTGTTCTATTTTATTATGTTATTGTTGTTAATCTCTTGCAATGCCTAATTTATAAATAAACTTTAACATAGCCCTGTATGTATGGGAAAAAAACATAGTATTTATATATAGAGTTCGGTATTGTCTGCAGTGTCACACGTCCACTGGGGGCCGTGGGAGGTATCCCTCACAGATAAAGGGGGGGACTATACTATACAAAACCCTGCTTTGCAGAAAGACATATTTCTGCTATCTCTTTATCTCATTTAGTGTACTTTAGATATGAAAAGATTATTCTTTCTGTCTCCAATGGGCAAAGTACTGTCCTTTGTGTTTTTTCATAAACCTAATTCATAGAAACATTTTGAACCAGAAACTGAGCCATGGAATAAAGATAAAATCTATACCAATAAATTATACTAACACTGCACTAAACACCCTGTCCTAGGCAGAACCAATAGCATCAGAAAACATAAGCCATCATAGGACAATGGGACCAATCATCATTTTGTAGCTCAACACAAACTGGTGTGAAGGTCAGTCATCTTTATTTTCTCTCAGGGAAAACAAGGATCCAAGTAAATTGTTACACCTTTAGGCAAGTACTAATTCTCTGTTTTGATCCTCTTCTCAATCCCTATGGACAGCAGCATACGAACAATTCTCTCTCATTTTCTTATTATAGGTTCAAAGATTTTCTAGGAGACCATAACTACACAACATCAATCTCAGGAGTTTGTGCCTTGGGCATTCCTAATATCCCTGTAATGCTTATTATGTCCCAGTTTATCTGAAGCATGTGCAGCCTTTCAGAGTCTACATTTATAGTACTTTCACATCTCAAAATTGTGAAACAGCACAAGAGTTTCCAGCGAAAGTGATTCACCATCATCGTAGGCTGAACTCTATTTATTGACCTCTTTTTTCAGATAAATGTTTTGGAAACCAGTAAACGCTATTTTTTCTATATGGATGATTGCTTTTTTCACCTTAACTTTAGTATATATTTTAAGTAATTTGACATATTATTGCTTAAAAGAACAATTATGCTTGATTTGTACTAACAGGTTCTTACTTTGGGGGTACAGGTTCCCGGAAAATGAAATTTAAGGGAAACTACTGGCATGAAACCTGCCTTGTGTGCGAGCATTGCCGACAGCCAATAGGAGCTAAACCTTTGATTTCCACAGAGAGTGGCAATTATTGTGTGCCGTGTTTTGAGATGGAGTTTGCTCACTACTGCAGCTTTTTTAAGGAGGTAAATATCTAAAGAGGATGAAGCTTGTGAAATCTTCCAAACCATCGCTTTGTAGCGGCATTATATGTTTGCAGTGAACTGATACTACCATGTCATATCCATCTTTGCACATTCATGTTAATTTTGAATTCCAACATGTTCGAAAGCACTACCTGTCACAGTGAGGAGGCCCATCTATTTTTATCACCATAAAATTCCACCCAGAACATGAATTTAATGTTCCAAAGGCTTAAGTGATTTGATATTCCAGTTCCATTCACAGCTGTTCAGGCAAGATTTCACATATTCTGGTAGAGGGCCCACGTCTCTCTTTGAATACAAAATATTTCTTAGAAAATTTTTGATCCATTTAATTTCAGAGAGATATGGATTTGTCTCACAGAGTGACTAAGGGAACCAATTTAAACAGGATATTTCACTCCTCACATCATGTCCAAGCAATATAAATGTCTTCTAAGCTTGAAGCTTTTATATTTCTAAAGAGTAGATAAAAAACAGAACTACCATATGACCCAGCAGTCCCACTACTGGGCATATACCCTGAGAGAACCGTAATTCAAAAAGAGTCATGTATCACAGTGTTCACTGCAGTACTATTTACAATAGCCATGACATGGAACCAACCTAAGTGTCCATCAACAGATGGATGGATAAAGAAGATATGGCACATATATACAATGGAATATTACTCAGCCATAAAAAGAAACGAAATTGAGTTATTTGTAGTGAGGTGGATGGACACAGAGTCTGTCATACAGAGTGAAGTAAGTCAGAAAAAGAAAAACGAATACTGTATGCTAACACATATATATGGAATCTTAAAAAAAATGGTTCTGATGAACCTAGGGGCAGGACAGGAATAAAAACACAGACATAGAGAATGGACTTGAGGACACAGGGAGGGGGAAGGGTAAGCTGGGACAAAGAGATAGAGTGGCATGGACATGTACACACTACCAAATGTAAAATAGATAGCTAGTGGGAAGCAGCCGCATAGCACAGGAGATCAGCTTGGTGCTTTGTGACCACCTAGAGGGGTGGGATAGGGAGGGTGGGAGGGAGGCTCAAGAGGGCGGGGATATGGGGATATATGTACATGTATAGCTGATTCATTTCGTTATACAGCAGAAACTAACACACCATTGTAAAGCAATTATACCCCAATAAAGATGTTAGAAAAAAAAAAAAAAAGGAGTGGATAGATAAGAGAGTGACACTCAAGAGACTGACAAGATCTTTAGGGAAATTCATTAGACAGAAAGACAGAAAGATGACTTAAGAACTGCAACTGGTTTCCTTCACCTCCAGCTCCAGAGCTCCATGCAGGGCCTTTCAATTTGGACACCCATTCAAAACATATTTTCCAATAGGAAAAAAAGTCATTTTTTTTTCAAGTAAACATGGTCCAATTCTTTTTGTATCCTCTAAGCTTTTACATGAAAGTCACTCATCTCTATCACCTTGATAAAGTCTGTCTGTATTCCATAAATATATATCGATGTTCTCAAAGAAATTCTTGACCTGTGAGGCATCATAAGTTTCAAATAACCCTATAACTTGTGATGAGAAAGCTTGAATCATGAAAACATATTGGATAAGTCCAGTGGTTTCTAAACATTTTTGATCTACAGGCTACTCTGGCAGGTCTCTGAAGACCATTTGCATACTTGCATCTGAATTGTCATTGCCACTTTCTACAAATGCATGTACAAACATACACACACTCAACGATTTTCCACATATACTTAAAATACTGGTACTGCAGTTGAAGAGGCATCAATCAACCCCTATGTTATAATTATTAAATTACACTGTCATGATGGCTGAAAATTACAGTTGAAAGTAACATGCTACAAAACCACCTTACACCCGAAGACTTCCAACAACTTAGAAAATGACTTTACAAGAAACAGTCAGACCCTATGACTCTGTGACAGATGAAGCTCCGAAAAATTATCAGTCAATGACATGCATTTAGAAAGGGATGCTGGAAATAAAATATTTATCTCACTGTTTTGCAGGACAACTAAGTTGGCCATTTTTAGGCTACGTTTCTTAAGGACTTACACTAAAATATTAATGACACTCGTGAGACTCATCTTAAAATCATTTGTTGGGCACACAGTATAAAGTTTCTTTCAGTGCCATAAAGAGTCAAGAGAACTTCTCTAGTACATCATCAGAGCTGAGCACTATCTGGGGCCAAAGCCCTGGCGTTTCCCAGGTTAGAGGAGCCTGCCCTATATTTAGGACATGATTTGAAGTCACCGAAAAATTTATGAAATGTTTCTATTGGGTAGTAGACAGATCACAACATGCCAGATTATTTTCTATTTAATTTTTTAAAACCACAAGTCCTTTAAGTAAAGCTGGATATAAATGTTTCGGATCAAGATGATCCAAGCTGAAGAAAAACAATTTGTTTCAACCCAAGCCAAAGACCAAATATAAAACAAAAGAAAATAAGCAAAAACTACTTGACCATCAGGCCCATAGAACTTTTTTCATACATTTTAGTTTCACAAAATAAAATCTATTTTCTACCAAAAAGCAAGTAACCTCAAACTGTAGTACTCTGAATTCAAACTCCTCAAGTTTCACATAGACTATTCTGTGATTCACCAGCTTTCATCCACTGGGTGCAAAATCATTATTGCCTCCACTTTGCCAGAGAAGAAACTTGTTCTAAATCCTGGGATCAATCAGTAGCGAAAACCACGCTTGGATATTAGACTTCATCTTAGCCCGTCTGCCTCTTCAAAAGAATATAATCACAAGCAAACAATTTTTAATGTTCCAGAGTTTCTTCCCCCTAATGAAACAATCTTTGGAGGGTACATCAAGTTTTATTTTGCTGTGAATACAGTTTTCAAGTTTTGAATCTTTTAAGCATTGCCTGCTAATCATTTGACCAAACAAATCAAAGGAATCTGGAACTCTGCTGTGCCTTCTGTAAGGCATCTGAAGTCAGTAGGGGGGCATTTTAAATTGCTTTAGCTCACACACACCATTATGTTTCCTATTTACTTATTTAGAATAGTATACTTTTCCTCCTTTGTGAAAAATAACTTTCTATCAAGTGTCTTTAATTTTTAAGATAGTCATTGTAAGATTTTAAACTGTTTTTAGAATCATCTTTTCAAAAGCCTATAGGATAGACAAGTATCCTATAGGACGGCTATAGGATACTTAGGTGCCACAATAGGATGGCTTAGAATAGACTACTTTTTCTATATCTACTTAATTTGCATACAAAGATTACAGGCGGCATCTCGGATATCACACTGCTTCAGTCATTTTAAGACATTTCCATGAGCATATGCCAGGTTCCCCGGACAACCCAGGACCTCAAGAGCCGTGGATTTGAAAGGTGCTGTGACTTAAAAATTGCTACACAAGAAAAGTTGTCTAATATTTTTCCAGATGATTTTTAAATAAAGATATCTCAGCCTTTAAAAAAGTAAAATCCAGATTAAACTGGTTTAGAAAATAAATCTTACGGAGGAATAACAAGCATCTCTGCAAAACCCTAGCATATCACACATTAAGGTTCAATGTACAACCAGCACTTACGACTTTGAGCCCTAATGCTGAAAACTCACACAGTTGCCCAGAGCACCCCTATTTGTGCTAGATACAATACTGGAGTTGCTTTCCAAACATTTTTTCCCTTAGTGTTTGTTCATTCATTCAACAAAGACTTGTCAACTGCTTATCAGTGCAAAGTAATCTAATCTCAGTACTGTGTTCATGGTTAAGCACATGGGCTGCGGAATAAGGCTGTGCAGGTTTGAATGCTAGCTCTGTGTGACCCTAGCAAGTGACTTAACTACTCCAACTCTTAGTAGTTGCTCATCTCTAAAGGGAGAAAGATAATAGTCCCTACTGTGTCAGCATGTCGAGAATGTTAAGAAGAAGTTAAGAACAGGGTTGAAGACTGAAAAAACACCTCAGAAATATTATTCATTATTAGCAGATTATGGTGTTGATCAATTCCTTTCAGGGTTACTACTGCTGGAATAAAGCATTCAGGAAGAAAAATAGCTTTTTTTTTCTTAGGATCTTTAAAAGTTATACATGGACATAAGAACATAGCATATAAACTATCTTAGCTCTAAAAACAGATCTTTGAAAAACAACAAGAAAGAGAAAGATGAGCAAAGGAATCAAGGGCCTATTTCTTTTTCATCTTCCTGAGTTCATTATGGTCCTGCTTCCTTTCTGTTCCATTGTAGGAGAAAAATTAGGACATTTATCACCAGCCCTCTTTAATCCCTGTAGCCTTCTGTTTCTCATAGATTCAAAAAAATCACAGGGAAAAGACATCCTGACACAATGTGATAGAGTAGCCCAAAGTACCACTTGTGGGCACAGAAGAGAATCACAAAAGGTCTGAATTGTAATAACTTCCACAGTCATTGCCTTTTTTGTGATCATTTGCCAGGTGATTACTTCAGGTGGGATAATGTTTTGTGACCAGCCATGGCATAAAGAGTGTTTTCTGTGCAGTGGCTGTAGGAAAGAGCTCTGTGAAGAAGACTTTATGTCCAGAGATGATTATGCATTCTGCTTGGACTGCTACAATCATCTTTATGCCAAAAAGTGTGCCACCTGCACCAAGCCTATTATTGGTGAGTTATTCAGTTTAATATGGTCCTACCATGAGACAGGTATGGCTCTGTAAATGCTATGTATTTAATTCAGGAAATGCAATTTAAAAAAGAATGATCTTTCCTTTATGTTTCCTTTTGAAATAAACATGGGTACCTATATATAAATATAAATATTACGCACAACCCTCAAGGCAAGTATAGAGTGTAATTAAGGTAGCTATGCTCTGTAGAGGATAATTAATACTAAACCTCACGGTACTGACTCTACATAAAGTAATAATTCAGGGAAGAAGGAGGATAAGATGAGCGGAGAAGACCTTCACAAGGAGGCCTGATCTGAGGCAGAACTTTAAGGAGTTGAGTGGGGGAAGGGATACTTATAAAACAAAATGCTGCTGAATTCCAAACAAGGGTAACAGGGCCTTAAAATAGATAAAGTTTTAATTAAATGCAAGTACTGTGCAAAAATCTGAGGCTATAATAATTAGGATAGCATAGGTCAGGAATTAATTAAACCTCAATTTAAGATGCTTCTAACAAATATATTATTCTCTTTGCTTTCTATTCACTTACAATAAGTTTTTTTGTTTTTTGTTTGTTTGTTTTTGCGGTACACGGGCCTCTCACTGCTGTGGCCTCTCCCGTTGCGGAGCACAGGCTCCAGACGCACAGGCTCAGCGGCCATGGCTCACGGGCCCAGCCGCTACGCGGCATGCGGGATCTTCCCAGACCGGGGCATGAACCCGTGTCCCCTGCATCGGCAGGCGGACTCTCAACCACTGCGCCACCAGAGAAGCCCTACAATAAGTTTTAATTGTGAATAGATGAGATAAAAAAAAAAAACAAGATAGCATTCTGTTGAAGAAACAAAATATACATGACATGATTTGAAAATAACATAAATGGTAAATCAATCTGTGTTAAATGGATTTTCAAGGTAAAAAGAGCATTATGTTTTCCTTAGAGACACTTCTAAAATGCTAATCCTGTAGTAAAGGAACTGAAGAGCTCATCACACCTGAGAAATCCAACAGCTATTCTTTTAGGCAATGTATGGTCACCGAATAACAGAACTATACTTCTGTTCTCCATTCCTAGTACTCTTTGGTCATATTTCACTTTTAGCTCAGTCTATATAACACAGAATTAAAGATTATTTTATCCTTTTCCTCCTCCTCTATCTTCAAAGATATCACAGAGTAAAACTGAATATTTGTTCAGCTTCAAATAAAGAGTTTTGCTGCAAACCCAGCTTGACAGGCTTTCACTTACTTGCAAGGGAGGGAGTTTCCTGGATGAAAAGAACATAGTTCTGTCTCTCCGTACAAGGAAGGCACCATGTTTTTCAGAATCTCACACTGGCCTATAGGCTATATCTGGCCAGCAAGCATGGTTTGTTTGGCCTGCACTTGTTTGTAAACAACTAATGTAAAATCCATCTCTGTAGCCTAAAAGTAAACAAAGAGCCTGCCCAGGGTGAGCAGACTACCCTCACATTCCCGGCCGGGTCACGGTCATATGGAGCTGAGTGGCTGGCCCGTTATGTAGGGCATGGCCCCTTTGCTGCTTCCACCTTGTCTCTATCACTCAGCTATGTCACCTCTCCAGCCCTTTCAAGGGCTTACGCTGGCAATCCCAGACTATAGGGCTCCAAATCTTGGGCTCTTAACCACTCTGCTCTCCTGCTTCTATACATCTGGCGACTCCTAAAGCCAAGAGAATAAGCCACCATCTCTACTGGTTTTAGTTAGAAATGGGACTTCCATAAATGCAACAGTAACTGGAGCAGCAAAATCTTAGTAGAATCTGCAATCACTGCCCAATGGATTTAGTCAATTTATTCTACAATACTTTTCTTGAATTGGCCAGAAAAAAAAATTGGAGGTGGGGTGGGGCTGTTCCGTGAAGAAATGAGAAAATTAAACAACTCAAAATGGTTTGAAAATTTTCTGGGGACCCAAATGGCTAATACTGATCCAAAAGTGCCTACACAAGCCCTGAACTTGATGAGTTTCATTTCTGACGCATCACAGATTCATGTGATTTTTCTGATGGGTTGTTACAGGTCAATCACTGAGCACAGCTTTTTTTTTTTTTTAGGTCAGACAGAAAAGCCATATTGTTCCACATGAAGCATAGGGATGATCAGAAACCAATGATTTGTCCCCAAAGTAATCCACATGCAGGATATGCATTTAATTTAGGACAGTCTTTTGGTCATTATCTTAACCTTCTTTTAGCTCTGTGATTGAGACACCAGAAACTAAATGCCTGCAAAAACTTCCAGCTCACTTTAATATGTTTTGATCTGATTCTTAAATGTATATAGGCCCTGTAGTAGTGCTTCTTTAAAATTGAACTATTTGAACTAATGTACCATAGGGAACTATACTACCATATATTTATCTTCTGAAAGTTGTACATTCATGCAAACAATATGTCATCCTAAGAAACTATGTTAGAATGTTTTCAAAACACTATTTTAAAGTAACTAAATCTATAAGGAACAAACTCAAGATGTAATTACAATTTTTTCTCCTCTTCTAAGATAGGATTTACCTTACAAACTTTCTGGGATAAACGAAGCAGCTTGATCTAGTAGGAAGAGCTCTGATCTAGGGAGTAAAAGACCTTGGTCTTGCCTCTGCCCCTGACTACTGTGTGACCCGTGGGTACAAAACTCACCTCCAAGGTCCTCATTTGCCTTATTTGCAAAATGAGGAATTGAACAAGATCGCATGTTTGCTTTCTTATACTTCTGTTTATTTTTAGTAAAGTGAGTTTCAAATGTTGATTTCTTCAGAAAGGGATGCTAAGGTTCCTGGTTATGTTCTTTAAAAAAGAAAATTCAGACAATTTGGTGAAGTTAGGAGCATAGGCTCTGAAACCAGATGGCCTAGGATTGAATCCCAGATCTTCCACTTAGCATCTGGGTGATTTGGCCAAGAGTCTGAACCTCTCTGTCCGACAATTTCTGTCTGCAAAGTTGGGTTGATGGTAATATCTACCCCATGAAGGTGACGTGAGAGCTATATGAAGTAAAGGGCTTAGAACAGTGACTGGCTCATCTTCAAGTTCTCAACAAATGCTAGCTCTTATTCTACAGAATTTTCAGGAATGAATGAAGCCAAATAAAACAGGTGTCAGAGACCTGTTGTTGACTTTCTTACTGCAAATGACCCTTCTGACCTGAGGGAGTAAACATGTCCAAAATCAAAAAACTTTACAATCAGCTCACATGTTGAGTCAGGACTTTCTTATATTCCTGCTACCAGATGCTTCTTTTTAATTCTTCTTTGTAAAATTCTAGAAAGAATTATTTTTACATTTGCCACCTGTACAAGGCCTAATAATAAAATCAAGAAAACCTCATGTGCATCAAAATGCTGGATGTATAATAATTAGTTTTATAAAGAGATGATTTATGTATATACAGAACATTATTCTTGCAGTCAGCTTATTAATGTTCTGAATATTAAGGGAATTAATTGGTACATTATTGATTTACTCTTATTAGAAAGTAGTGATGACAGCATCATAAATAAGCTATAAATTTAATCAAGAAAAGTACAAGAATTTGATGTAAATTTATCCCTGAACTAGTACATTTATGTGAAGACATCAAAAAACGTTTCCAGGATGAACACAAAAGTTCATTATCATTGGCAAATAAAGACTCAAGCCTAGGGCATCCCAACCCCTTCCCAATCCTTAGACCTTTTCTTTTACGACTCCTCAAAATCAGTTCCTTGAACTGTACGCTGGATTCATATTTGGGATATAGAGATGAGTCTCACTGAAAACTCAAATTCTCACACCTTTCTTAGGAACCCTATGGCTCAAGTGAGGCCCAAGTTGAAGTGATAGAGGCTGACAAAGCACCTCTTAGAAACCCATCAATGGGTAGCATGGCCTCAGTGGCCAGAGGGATCAGATTCACAGATCTTTGCTGCAAGCCTGTGCTGAAGTCACCTCTGGGCAAGGTAATGAGGTCATCACATTAGGCTAGCTACAGGATAGATGGAATTCTCTATTTAGGGCTTTTGGGAATTGTGTCCCACACCACAATACGACCATGGGACTTTATCCTGAATAAAATGAAACATGAAAAAAGAGGGAAGAGAAGAGAACTAAAAGTCATTAAAATATCAAATACCAGGCTGGGAAGTATACATTTATTTTATCTTAATTTTGCTTCTAAGTAAACAGGGTCGCAAAGAAGGAAAAAAAATATTCATACTTAGATATGTCTGACTTCAAAACCTATACCTCTCACTGCACTACCCTGTATTTCCTTATGTCTTAGGCAATCCTTAACTGTCTCAAAAAATATGTGCTTTGTATACCCAGATTCTACCTACTTATGTATATTACGGAAAAATTTGACTGAGAATCTGGCTGGGTCTCATAGAAAGAACTTGTCCATGGGTGACTCTCCCAAATAGACACAGGTCAGTGGGGGTAGCCTCCTTTCTTAGGTTACTTGCCTCTACATGGCCTTGCTCACTGCTGTATCTCCAGTTCCCAGAAGAGTCCCTGAGAGAATGCTCAATCTATTTGTTGAAAGAATAGATTACTCTTTTTCTCCAATTGCTTTACAGGTCTCAGAGACACCAAGTTTATCTGCTTTCAAGACCGCCAGTGGCACAGCGAATGCTTTAACTGTGGGAAGTGCTCAGTCACCTTGGTGGGGAAAGGCTTCCTGACTCACAACAAGGAAATCTTCTGCCACAAATGTGGCTCTGGGGTGGACACTGACATGTAGACGGAGACAGTCCTTCCCCACCTGAAATCCACCTTGCTTTTGTTCTCACTAAATCCAGAACTCGATCGATGTTGTATTTCTGACTTAATTTTTAGAAAACATTCATGTAGAGTTTACAGCGGAAGAGTTTTTGCACACAGTCTGATTGAACTATGTTATAAGAGCTCAAAAAAAACAACAGACTAACAGAAATGAATATATACTAAGTCACAAAGGCACATTTCCTTGCAAAATACTGCACTCTGCTGTTAGAAATACAGGAAAATATTTCTTTATTGTAATCAAGTGTATGATCTATACCTAGAAGTCATGGATGTTATTACTGAAAACTGATGTTTTTCAAACCTGCAGAGTAAAAAGGAAGATAAGAGATCAAATTGAAGGGCATACATGAGACTAATGTTTGCATTCCTAACTAGCTAGTTATATATAACATGACTGGCTGTGAATGGTAGAAGGACAGAAATGATCAGGAGGAAGTGATTACTAATCATCACATTTAAGTACTTTGTCATTTTATCATTCTTTTATTGTTCACAAGTACTGACTTCAGAGTCGAAAAAGCAAAGCTACGATTTGCCCTCATCCATCCTGCTTCCACAGCTGGTTGGTTACCATATTTAATCAATGGAATCTGAGAATTCTGGACACTATGCCTCTCATTCTCTGCAGAGATATAAAAGGGTCCTTTCTCCCTAAGGATAGTCAAAGCATAGGTTCCAACACATTTTGTATTAAATGCATTTCAAAGCCCACAAAGATTTTTTTTCTAAATGCTTAACAGATTCCATGAAAGAAAAGTCTGTTCTTTCAAAAGAGCTAACTAAGATAATCAGTCCCCAAAGGCAAACCTTTAAAGTAAATAGATCATTAAATCATCACTTCTGGAAATGGGTTTTAGGGAAGGGATTGAGTGTTGGAACCTGACTTTCACCCAGATATCTAAAGGCATAATAGAATGCATAATTAGCTCTCAGCGTCATGCATTTTGCCTTCCAAAATTACATAGTTGATTAATGGGAAGACATAAAAGTGGGCTTTCAAGAAACCTAGTAATAAGAAGAACTGGAAAAGAATAATTCACTGCTGATAATTCAGGACCTGCAAAGCAGCACAACAGAGCAATAAGGTCTACAGATGAGCCCTCCCCACTGTTCCTCCATGCCCATGCAACTCACCTCACCCATGCCAATGGTGTTCTAGAGCTTCAGGCTCTTGCATGGCTGTGAGGGGCACTCTCAACCCTCGGTAGCCAATCTACAAATAAACCAGTGTTTACTGGTCACAGCCTTAGTGAAAAGCCTATCACCATGTGTTTAA